>NW_027308727.1:0-75442 GCF_047496885.1 Scyliorhinus torazame | reverse complement strand
CAACCTGAGTGTCTGAGGCTGCACCAACCTCGGTGTCTGAGGCTGCACCAACCTGAGTGTCTGAGGCTGCACCAACCTCGGTGTCTGAGGCTGCACCAACCTCGGTGTCTGAGGCTGCACCAACCTGAGTGTCTGAGGCTGCACCAACGTGAGAGTCTGAGGCTGCACCAACCTCGGTGTCTGAGGCTGCACCAACCTGAGTGTCTGAGGCTGCACCAACGTGAGAGTCTGAGGCTGCACCAACCTGGGTGTCTGAGGCTGCACCAACCTCGGTGTCTGAGGCTGCACCAACCTGAGTGTCTGAGGCTGCACCAACAATGAGTGTCTGAGGCTGCACCAACGTGAGTGTCTGAGGCTGCACCAACCTGAGTGTCTGAGGCTGCACCAACCTGAGTGTCTGAGGCTGCACCAACCTGAGTGTCTGAGGCTGCACCAACGTGAGTGTCTGAGGCTGCACCAACCTGAGTGTCTGAGGCTGCACCAACGTGAGTGTCTGAGGCTGCACCAACCTCAGTGTCTGAGGCTGCACCAACCTGAGTGTCTGAGGCTGCACCAACCTGAGTGTCTGAGGCTGCACCAACCTCAGTGTCTGAGGCTGCACCATCCTCGGTGTCTGAGGCTGCACCAACCTGAGTGTCTGAGGCTGCACCAACCTGAGTGTCTGAGGCTGCACCAACCTCGGTGTCTGAGGCTTCACCAACCTGAGTGTCTGAGGCTGCACCAACCTGAGTGTCTGAGGCTGCACCAACCTGAGTGTCTGAGGCTGCACCAACCTCGGTGTCTGAGGCTGCACCAACCTGAGTGTCTGAGGCTGCACCAACCTGAGTGTCTGAGGCTGCACCAACCTGAGTGTCTGAGGCTGCACCAACCTGAGTGTCTGAGGCTGCACCAACCTGAGTGTCTGAGGCTGCACCAACCTCGGTGTCTGAGGCTGCACCAACCTGAGTGTCTGAGGCTGCACCAACCTCGGTGTCTGAGGCTGCACCAACCTCGGTGTCTGGGGCTGCACCAACCTGAGTGTCTGAGGCTGCACCAACCTCGGTGTCTGAGGCTGCACCAACCTGAGTGTCTGAGGCTGCACCAACCTGAGTGTCTGAGGCTGCACCAACCTGAGTGTCTGAGGCTGCACCAACCTGAGTGTCTGAGGCTGCACCAACCTGAGTGTCTGAGGCTGCACCAACCTCGGTGTCTGAGGCTGCACCAACCTGAGTGTCTGAGGCTGCACCAACCTGAGTGTCTGAGGCTGCACCAACCTGAGTGTCTGAGGCTGCACCAACCTGAGTGTCTGAGGCTGCACCATCTTCGGTGTCTGAGGCTGCACCAACCTGAGTGTCTGAGGCTGCACCAACCTTGGTGTCTGAGGCTGCACCAACCTGAGTGTCTGAGGCTGCACCAACCTCGGTGTCTGAGGCTGCACCATCCTCGGTGTCTGAGGCTGCACCAACCTGAGTGTCTGAGGCTGCACCAACCTGAGTGTCTGAGGCTGCACCAACCTCGGTGTCTGAGGCTGCACCAACCTGAGTGTCTGAGGCTGCACCATCCTCGGTGTCTGAGGCTGCACCAACCTGAGTGTCTGAGGCTGCACCAACCTCGGTGTCTGAGGCTGCACCAACCTCGGTGTCTGAGGCTGCACCAACCTGAGTGTCTGAGGCTGCACCAACCTGAGTGTCTGAGGCTGCACCAACCTGAGTGTCTGAGGCTGCACCAACCTCGGTGTCTGAGGCTGCACCAACCTGAGTGTCTGAGGCTGCACCAACCTCGGTGTCTGAGGCTGCACCAACCTCGGTGTCTGAGGCTGCACCAACCTGAGTGTCTGAGGCTGCACCAACGTGAGAGTCTGAGGCTGCACCAACCTCGGTGTCTGAGGCTGCACCAACCTGAGTGTCTGAGGCTGCACCAACGTGAGAGTCTGAGGCTGCACCAACCTGGGTGTCTGAGGCTGCACCAACCTCGGTGTCTGAGGCTGCACCAACCTGAGTGTCTGAGGCTGCACCAACATGAGTGTCTGAGGCTGCACCAACGTGAGTGTCTGAGGCTGCACCAACCTGAGTGTCTGAGGCTGCACCAACCTGAGTGTCTGAGGCTGCACCAACCTGAGTGTCTGAGGCTGCACCAACGTGAGTGTCTGAGGCTGCACCAACCTGAGTGTCTGAGGCTGCACCAACGTGAGTGTCTGAGGCTGCACCAACCTGAGTGTCTGAGGCTGCACCAACCTCGGTGTCTGAGGCTGCACCAACCTCGGTGTCTGAGGCTGCACCAACCTGAGTGTCTGAGGCTGCACCAACGTGAGTGTCTGAGGCTGCACCAACCTGAGTGTCTGAGGCTGCACCAACGTGAGTGTCTGAGGCTGCACCAACCTGAGTGTCTGAGGCTGCACCAACCTCGGTGTCTGAGGCTGCACCAACCTCGGTGTCTGAGGCTGCACCAACCTGAGTGTCTGAGGCTGCACCAACCTCGGTGTCTGAGGCTGCACCAACCTGAGTGTCTGAGGCTGCACCAACCTCGGTGTCTGAGGCTGCACCAACCTGAGTGTCTGAGGCTGCACCAACCTGAGTGTCTGAGGCTGCACCAACCTGAGTGTCTGAGGCTGCACCAACCTGAGTGTCTGAGGCTGCACCAACCTCGGTGTCTGAGGCTGCACCAACCTGAGTGTCTGAGGCTGCACCAACCTGAGTGTCTGAGGCTGCACCAACCTGAGTGTCTGAGGCTGCACCAACCTCGGTGTCTGAGGCTGCACCAACCTGAGTGTCTGAGGCTGCACCAACCTGAGTGTCTGAGGCTGCACCAACCTGAGTGTCTGAGGCTGCACCAACCTGAGTGTCTGAGGCTGCACCAACCTGAGTGTCTGAGGCTGCACCAACCTGAGTGTCTGAGGCTGCACCAACCTGAGTGTCTGAGGCTGCACCAACCTCGGTGTCTGAGGCTGCACCAACCTGAGTGTCTGAGGCTGCACCATCCTCGGTGTCTGAGGCTGCACCAACCTGAGTGTCTGAGGCTGCACCAACCTCAGTGTCTGAGGCTGCACCAACCTGAGTGTCTGAGGCTGCACCAACCTGAGTGTCAGAGGCTGCACCAACCTCGGTGTCTGAGGCTGCACCAACCTGAGTGTCTGAGGTTGCACCAACCTGAGTGTCTGAGGCTGCACCAACCTGAGTGTCTGAGGCTGCACCAACCTGAGTGTCTGAGGCTGCACCAACCTGAGTGTCTGAGGCTGCACCAACCTGAGTGTCTGAGGCTGCACCAACCTGAGTTTCTGAGGCTACACCAACCTCGGTGTCTGAGGCTGCACCAACCTGAGTGTCTGAGGCTGCACCAACCTGAGTGTCTGAAGTTGCACCAACCTCGGTGTCTGAGGCTGCACCAACCTCGGTGTCTGAGGCTGCACCAACCTCGGTGTCTGAGGCTGCACCAACCTCGGTGTCTGAGGCTGCACCAACCTGAGTGTCTGAGGCTGCACCAACCTGAGTGTCTGAGGCTGCACCAACCTGAGTGTCTGAGGCTGCACCAACCTCGGTGTCTGAGGCTGCACCAACCTGAGTGTCTGAGGCTGCACCAACCTGAGTGTCTGAGGCTGCACCAACCTGAGTGTCTGAGGCTGCACCAACCTGAGTGTCTGAGGCTGCACCAACCTGAGTGTCTGAGGCTGCACCAACCTGAGTGTCTGAGGCTGCACCAACCTGAGTGTCTGAGGCTGCACCAACCTCGGTGTCTGAGGCTGCACCAACCTGAGTGTCTGAGGCTGCACCAACCTGAGTGTCTGAGGCTGCACCAACCTGAGTGTCTGAGGCTGCACCAACCTGAGTGTCTGAGGCTGCACCAACCTGAGTGTCTGAGGCTGCACCAACCTCGGTGTCTGAGGCTGCACCAACCTCGGTGTCTGAGGCTGCACCAACCTCGGTGTCTGAGGCTGCACCAACCTGAGTGTCTGAGGCTGCACCAACCTCGGTGTCTGAGGCTGCACCAACCTGAGTGTCTGAGGCTGCACCAACCTGAGTGTCTGAGGCTGCACCAACCTGAGTGTCTGAGGCTGCACCAACCTCGGTGTCTGAGGCTGCACCAACCTGAGTGTCTGAGGCTGCACCAACCTCGGTGTCTGAGGCTGCACCAAACTGAGTGTCTGAGGCTGCACCAAACTGAGTGTCTGAGGCTGCACCAACCTGAGTGTCTGAGGCTGCACCAACCTGAGTGTCTGAGGCTGCACCAACCTCGGTGTCTGAGGCTGCACCAACCTGAGTGTCTGAGGCTGCACCAACCTCGGTGTCTGAGGCTGCACCAAACTGAGTGTCTGAGGCTGCACCAAACTGAGTGTCTGAGGCTGCACAAACCTGAGTGTCTGAGGCTGCACCAAACTGAGTGTCTGAGGCTGCACCAACCTGAGTGTCTGAGGCTGCACCAACCTGAGTGTCTGAGGCTGCACCAACCTGAGTGTCTGAGGCTGCACCAACCTCGGTGTCTGAGGCTGCACCAACCTCGGTGTCTGAGGCTGCACCAACCTGAGTGTCTGAGGCTGCACCAACCTGAGTGTCTGAGGCTGCACCAACCTGAGTGTCTGAGGCTGCACCAACCTGAGTGTCTGAGGCTGCACCATCCTCGGTGTCTGAGGCTGCACCAACCTGAGTGTCTGAGGCTGCACCAACCTCAGTGTCTGAGGCTGCACCAACCTGAGTGTCTGAGGCTGCACCAACCTCGGTGTCTGAGGCTGCACCAACCTGAGTGTCTGAGGTTGCACCAACCTGAGTGTCTGAGGCTGCACCAACCTGAGTGTCTGAGGCTGCACCAACCTGAGTGTCTGAGGCTGCACCAACCTGAGTGTCTGAGGCTGCACCAACCTGAGTGTCTGAGGCTGCACCAACCTGAGTGTCTGAGGCTGCACCAACCTGAGTGTCTGAGGCTGCACCAACCTCGGTGTCTGAGGCTGCACCAACCTCGGTGTCTGAAGCTGCACCAACCTGAGTGTCTGAGGCTGCACCAACCTCGGTGTCTGAGGCTGCACCAACCTGAGTGTCTGAGGTTGCACCAACCTGAGTGTCTGAGGCTGCACCAACCTGAGTGTCTGAGGCTGCACCAACCTGAGTGTCTGAGGCTGCACCAACCTGAGTGTCTGAGGCTGCACCAACCTGAGTGTCTGAGGCTGCACCAACCTGAGTGTCTGAGGTTGCACCAACCTCGGTGTCTGAGGCTGCACCAACCTGAGTGTCTGAGGCTGCACCAACCTGAGTGTCTGAGGCTGCACCAACCTCGGTGTCTGAGGCTGCACCAACCTGAGTGTCTGAGGCTGCACCAACCTGAGTGTCTGAGGCTGCACCAACCTGAGTGTCTGAGGCTGCACCAACCTGAGTGTCTGAGGCTGCACCAACCTCGGTGTCTGAGGCTGCACCAACCTGAGTGTCTGAGGCTGCACCAACCTGAGTGTCTGAGGCTGCACCAACCTGAGTGTCTGAGGCTGCACCAACCTGAGTTTCTGAGGCTGCACCAACCTCGGTGTCTGAGGCTGCACCAACCTGAGTGTCTGAGGCTGCACCAACCTGAGTGTCTGAAGTTGCACCAACCTCGGTGTCTGAGGCTGCACCAACCTCGGTGTCTGAGGCTGCACCAACCTCGGTGTCTGAGGCTGCACCAACCTCGGTGTCTGAGGCTGCACCAACCTGAGTGTCTGAGGCTGCACCAACCTGAGTGTCTGAGGCTGCACCAACCTGAGTGTCTGAGGCTGCACCAACCTCGGTGTCTGAGGCTGCACCAACCTGAGTGTCTGAGGCTGCACCAACCTGAGTGTCTGAGGCTGCACCAACCTGAGTGTCTGAGGCTGCACCAACCTGAGTGTCTGAGGCTGCACCAACCTGAGTGTCTGAGGCTGCACCAACCTGAGTGTCTGAGGCTGCACCAACCTGAGTGTCTGAGGCTGCACCAACCTCGGTGTCTGAGGCTGCACCAACCTGAGTGTCTGAGGCTGCACCAACCTGAGTGTCTGAGGCTGCACCAACCTGAGTGTCTGAGGCTGCACCAACCTGAGTGTCTGAGGCTGCACCAACCTCGGTGTCTGAGGCTGCACCAACCTCGGTGCCTGAGGCTGCACCAACCTGAGTGTCTGAGGCTGCACCAACCTCGGTGTCTGAGGCTGCACCAACCTGAGTGTCTGAGGCTGCACCAACCTGAGTGTCTGAGGCTGCACCAACCTGAGTGTCTGAGGCTGCACCAACCTGAGTGTCTGAGGCTGCACCATCCTCGGTGTCTGAGGCTGCACCAACCTCGGTGTCTGAGGCTGCACCAACCTGAGTGTCTGAGGCTGCACCAACCTCGGTGTCTGAGGCTGCACCAAACTGAGTGTCTGAGGCTGCACCAAACTGAGTGTCTGAGGCTGCACCAACCTGAGTGTCTGAGGCTGCACCAACCTGAGTGTCTGAGGCTGCACCAACCTGAGTGTCTGAGGCTGCACCAACCTCGGTGTCTGAGGCTGCACCAACCTGAGTGTCTGAGGCTGCACCATCCTCGGTGTCTGAGGCTGCACCAACCTGAGTGTCTGAGGCTGCACCAACCTCAGTGTCTGAGGCTGCACCAACCTGAGTGTCTGAGGCTGCACCAACCTGAGTGTCAGAGGCTGCACCAACCTCGGTGTCTGAGGCTGCACCAACCTGAGTGTCTGAGGTTGCACCAACCTGAGTGTCTGAGGCTGCACCAACCTGAGTGTCTGAGGCTGCACCAACCTGAGTGTCTGAGGCTGCACCAACCTGAGTGTCTGAGGCTGCACCAACCTGAGTGTCTGAGGCTGCACCAACCTGAGTTTCTGAGGCTGCACCAACCTCGGTGTCTGAGGCTGCACCAACCTGAGTGTCTGAGGCTGCACCAACCTGAGTGTCTGAAGTTGCACCAACCTCGGTGTCTGAGGCTGCACCAACCTCGGTGTCTGAGGCTGCACCAACCTCGGTGTCTGAGGCTGCACCAACCTCGGTGTCTGAGGCTGCACCAACCTGAGTGTCTGAGGCTGCACCAACCTGAGTGTCTGAGGCTGCACCAACCTGAGTGTCTGAGGCTGCACCAACCTCGGTGTCTGAGGCTGCACCAACCTGAGTGTCTGAGGCTGCACCAACCTGAGTGTCTGAGGCTGCACCAACCTGAGTGTCTGAGGCTGCACCAACCTGAGTGTCTGAGGCTGCACCAACCTGAGTGTCTGAGGCTGCACCAACCTGAGTGTCTGAGGCTGCACCAACCTGAGTGTCTGAGGCTGCACCAACCTCGGTGTCTGAGGCTGCACCAACCTGAGTGTCTGAGGCTGCACCAACCTGAGTGTCTGAGGCTGCACCAACCTGAGTGTCTGAGGCTGCACCAACCTGAGTGTCTGAGGCTGCACCAACCTGAGTGTCTGAGGCTGCACCAACCTCGGTGTCTGAGGCTGCACCAACCTCGGTGTCTGAGGCTGCACCAACCTCGGTGTCTGAGGCTGCACCAACCTGAGTGTCTGAGGCTGCACCAACCTCGGTGTCTGAGGCTGCACCAACCTGAGTGTCTGAGGCTGCACCAACCTGAGTGTCTGAGGCTGCACCAACCTGAGTGTCTGAGGCTGCACCAACCTGAGTGTCTGAGGCTGCACCAACCTCGGTGTCTGAGGCTGCACCAACCTGAGTGTCTGAGGCTGCACCAACCTCGGTGTCTGAGGCTGCACCAAACTGAGTGTCTGAGGCTGCACCAAACTGAGTGTCTGAGGCTGCACCAACCTGAGTGTCTGAGGCTGCACCAACCTGAGTGTCTGAGGCTGCACCAACCTCGGTGTCTGAGGCTGCACCAACCTGAGTGTCTGAGGCTGCACCAACCTCGGTGTCTGAGGCTGCACCAAACTGAGTGTCTGAGGCTGCACCAAACTGAGTGTCTGAGGCTGCACAAACCTGAGTGTCTGAGGCTGCACCAAACTGAGTGTCTGAGGCTGCACCAACCTGAGTGTCTGAGGCTGCACCAACCTGAGTGTCTGAGGCTGCACCAACCTGAGTGTCTGAGGCTGCACCAACCTCGGTGTCTGAGGCTGCACCAACCTCGGTGTCTGAGGCTGCACCAACCTGAGTGTCTGAGGCTGCACCAACCTGAGTGTCTGAGGCTGCACCAACCTGAGTGTCTGAGGCTGCACCAACCTGAGTGTCTGAGGCTGCACCATCCTCGGTGTCTGAGGCTGCACCAACCTGAGTGTCTGAGGCTGCACCAACCTCAGTGTCTGAGGCTGCACCAACCTGAGTGTCTGAGGCTGCACCAACCTCGGTGTCTGAGGCTGCACCAACCTGAGTGTCTGAGGTTGCACCAACCTGAGTGTCTGAGGCTGCACCAACCTGAGTGTCTGAGGCTGCACCAACCTGAGTGTCTGAGGCTGCACCAACCTGAGTGTCTGAGGCTGCACCAACCTGAGTGTCTGAGGCTGCACCAACCTGAGTGTCTGAGGCTGCACCAACCTGAGTGTCTGAGGCTGCACCAACCTGAGTGTCTGAGGCTGCACCAACCTCGGTGTCTGAGGCTGCACCAACCTCGGTGTCTGAAGCTGCACCAACCTGAGTGTCTGAGGCTGCACCAACCTCGGTGTCTGAGGCTGCACCAACCTGAGTGTCTGAGGTTGCACCAACCTGAGTGTCTGAGGCTGCACCAACCTGAGTGTCTGAGGCTGCACCAACCTGAGTGTCTGAGGCTGCACCAACCTGAGTGTCTGAGGCTGCACCAACCTGAGTGTCTGAGGCTGCACCAACCTGAGTGTCTGAAGTTGCACCAACCTCGGTGTCTGAGGCTGCACCAACCTGAGTGTCTGAGGCTGCACCAACCTGAGTGTCTGAGGCTGCACCAACCTCGGTGTCTGAGGCTGCACCAACCTGAGTGTCTGAGGCTGCACCAACCTGAGTGTCTGAGGCTGCACCAACCTGAGTGTCTGAGGCTGCACCAACCTGAGTGTCTGAGGCTGCACCAACCTCGGTGTCTGAGGCTGCACCAACCTGAGTGTCTGAGGCTGCACCAACCTGAGTGTCTGAGGCTGCACCAACCTGAGTGTCTGAGGCTGCACCAACCTGAGTTTCTGAGGCTGCACCAACCTCGGTGTCTGAGGCTGCACCAACCTGAGTGTCTGAGGCTGCACCAACCTGAGTGTCTGAAGTTGCACCAACCTCGGTGTCTGAGGCTGCACCAACCTCGGTGTCTGAGGCTGCACCAACCTCGGTGTCTGAGGCTGCACCAACCTCGGTGTCTGAGGCTGCACCAACCTGAGTGTCTGAGGCTGCACCAACCTGAGTGTCTGAGGCTGCACCAACCTGAGTGTCTGAGGCTGCACCAACCTCGGTGTCTGAGGCTGCACCAACCTGAGTGTCTGAGGCTGCACCAACCTGAGTGTCTGAGGCTGCACCAACCTGAGTGTCTGAGGCTGCACCAACCTGAGTGTCTGAGGCTGCACCAACCTGAGTGTCTGAGGCTGCACCAACCTGAGTGTCTGAGGCTGCACCAACCTGAGTGTCTGAGGCTGCACCAACCTCGGTGTCTGAGGCTGCACCAACCTGAGTGTCTGAGGCTGCACCAACCTGAGTGTCTGAGGCTGCACCAACCTGAGTGTCTGAGGCTGCACCAACCTGAGTGTCTGAGGCTGCACCAACCTGAGTGTCTGAGGCTGCACCAACCTCGGTGTCTGAGGCTGCACCAACCTCGGTGTCTGAGGCTGCACCAACCTCGGTGCCTGAGGCTGCACCAACCTGAGTGTCTGAGGCTGCACCAACCTCGGTGTCTGAGGCTGCACCAACCTGAGTGTCTGAGGCTGCACCAACCTGAGTGTCTGAGGCTGCACCAACCTGAGTGTCTGAGGCTGCACCAACCTGAGTGTCTGAGGCTGCACCAACCTCGGTGTCTGAGGCTGCACCAACCTGAGTGTCTGAGGCTGCACCAACCTCGGTGTCTGAGGCTGCACCAAACTGAGTGTCTGAGGCTGCACCAAACTGAGTGTCTGAGGCTGCACCAACCTGAGTGTCTGAGGCTGCACCAACCTGAGTGTCTGAGGCTGCACCAACCTCGGTGTCTGAGGCTGCACCAACCTGAGTGTCTGAGGCTGCACCAACCTCGGTGTCTGAGGCTGCACCAAACTGAGTGTCTGAGGCTGCACCAAACTGAGTGTCTGAGGCTGCACAAACCTGAGTGTCTGAGGCTGCACCAAACTGAGTGTCTGAGGCTGCACCAACCTGAGTGTCTGAGGCTGCACCAACCTGAGTGTCTGAGGCTGCACCAACCTGAGTGTCTGAGGCTGCACCAACCTCGGTGTCTGAGGCTGCACCAACCTCGGTGTCTGAGGCTGCACCAACCTGAGTGTCTGAGGCTGCACCAACCTGAGTGTCTGAGGCTGCACCAACCTGAGTGTCTGAGGCTGCACCAACCTGAGTGTCTGAGGCTGCACCAACCTCGGTGTCTGAGGCTGCACCAACCTCGGTGTCTGAGGCTGCACCAACCTGAGTGTCTGAGGCTGCACCAACCTGAGTGTCTGAGGCTGCACCAACCTCGGTGTCTGAGGCTGCACCAACCTGAGTGTCTGAGGCTGCACCAACCTCGGTGTCTGAGGCTGCACCAACCTGAGTGTCTGAGGCTGCACCAACCTGAGTGTCTGAGGCTGCACCAACCTGAGTGTCTGAGGCTGCACCAACCTGAGTGTCTGAGGCTGCACCAACCTCGGTGTCTGAGGCTGCACCAACCTGAGTGTCTGAGGCTTCACCAACCTGAGTGTCTGAGGCTGCACCAACCTGAGTGTCTGAGGCTGCACCAACCTCGGTGTCTGAGGCTGCACCAACCTGAGTGTCTGAGGCTGCATCAACCTCGGTGTCTGAGGCTGCACCAACCTGAGTGTCTGAGGCTGCACCAACCTCGGTGTCTGAGGCTGCACCAACCTCGGTGTCTGAGGCTGCACCAACCTCGGTGTCTGAGGCTGCACCAACCTGAGTGTCTGAGGCTGCACCAACCTGAGTGTCTGAGGCTGCACCAACCTGAGTGTCTGAGGCTGCACCAACCTGAGTGTCTGAGGCTGCACCATCCTCGGTGTCTGAGGCTGCACCAACCTGAGTGTCTGAGGCTGCACCAACCTGAGTGTCTGAGGCTGCACCAACCTGAGTGTCTGAGGCTGCACCAACCTGAGTGTCTGAGGCTGCACCAACCTCGGTGTCTGATGCTGCACCAACCTGAGTGTCTGAGGCTGCACCAACCTCGGTGTCTGAGGCTGCACCAACCTGAGTGTCTGAGGCTGCACCAACCTGAGTGTCTGAGGCTGCACCAACCTGAGTGTCTGAGGCTGCACCAACCTGAGTGTCTGAGGCTGCACCAACCTGAGTGTCTGAGGCTGCACCAACCTGAGTGTCTGAGGCTGCACCAACCTGAGTGTCTGAGGCTGCACCATCCTCGGTGTCTGAGGCTGCACCAACCTGAGTGTCTGAGGCTGCACCAACCTGAGTGTCTGAGGCTGCACCAACCTCAGTGTCTGAGGCTGCACCATCCTCGGTGTCTGAGGCTGCACCAACCTGAGTGTCTGAGGCTGCACCAACCTGAGTGTCTGAGGCTGCACCAACCTCGGTGTCTGAGGCTGCACCAACCTGAGTGTCTGAGGCTGCACCAACCTCGGTGTCTGAGGCTGCACCAACCTCGGTGTCTGAGGCTGCACCAACCTGAGTGTCTGAGGCTGCACCAACCTGAGTGTCTGAGGCTGCACCAACCTGAGTGTCTGAGGCTGCACCAACCTGAGTGTCTGAGGCTGCACCAACCTCGGTGTCTGAGGCTGCACCAACCTCGGTGTCTGAGGCTGCACCAACCTCGGTGTCTGAGGCTGCACCAACCTGAGTGTCTGAGGCTGCACCATCCTCGGTGTCTGAGGCTGCACCAACCTGAGTGTCTGAGGCTGCACCAACCTGAGTGTCTGAGGCTGCACCAACCTGAGTGTCTGAGGCTGCACCAACCTGAGTGTCTGAGGCTGCACCAACCTCGGTGTCTGAGGCTGCACCAACCTGAGTGTCTGAGGCTGCACCATCCTCGGTGTCTGAGGCTGCACCAACCTGAGTGTCTGAGGCTGCACCAACCTCGGTGTCTGAGGCTGCACCAACCTGAGTGTCTGAGGCTGCACCAACCTGAGTGTCTGAGGCTGCACCAACCTGAGTGTCTGAGGCTGCACCAACCTCGGTGTCTGAGGCTGCACCAACCTGAGTGTCTGAGGCTGCACCAACCTGAGTGTCTGAGGCTGCACCATCCTCGGTGTCTGAGGCTGCACCAACCTGAGTGTCTGAGGCTGCACCAACCTCGGTGTCTGAGGCTGCACCAACCTGAGTGTCTGAGGCTGCACCAACCTCAGTGTCTGAGGCTGCACCATCCTCGGTGTCTGAGGCTGCACCAACCTGAGTGTCTGAGGCTGCACCAACCTCGGTGTCTGAGGCTGCACCAACCTCGGTGTCTGAGGCAAAACCAAACTGAGTGTCTGAGGCTGCACCAACCTGAGTGTCTGAGGCTGCACCAACCTGAGTGTCTGAGGCTGCACCAACCTGAGTGTCTGAGGCTGCACCAACCTCGGTGTCTGAGGCTGCACCAACCTGAGTGTCTGAGGCTGCACCAACCTCGGTGTCTGAGGCTGCACCAACCTCGGTGTCTGAGGCTGCACCAACCTCGGTGTCTGAGGCTGCACCAACCTGAGTGTCTGAGGCTGCACCAACCTGAGTGTCTGAGGCTGCACCAACCTGAGTGTCTGAGGCTGCACCAACCTCGGTGTCTGAGGCTGCACCAACGTGAGAGTCTGAGGCTGCACCAACCTCGGTGTCTGAGGCTGCACCAACCTGAGTGTCTGAGGCTGCACCAACGTGAGAGTCTGAGGCTGCACCAACCTGGGTGTCTGAGGCTGCACCAACCTCGGTGTCTGAGGCTGCACCAACCTGAGTGTCTGAGGCTGCACCAACCTCGGTGTCTGAGGCTGCACCAACCTGAGTGTCTGAGGCTGCACCAACGTGAGAGTCTGAGGCTGCACCAACCTGGGTGTCTGAGGCTGCACCAACCTCGGTGTCTGAGGCTGCACCAACCTGAGTGTCTGAGGCTGCACCAACATGAGTGTCTGAGGCTGCACCAACCTGAGTGTCTGAGGCTGCACCAACCTGAGTGTCTGAGGCTGCACCAACCTGAGTGTCTGAGGCTGCACCAACCTGAGTGTCTGAGGCTGCACCAACGTGAGTGTCTGAGGCTGCACCAACCTGAGTGTCTGAGGCTGCACCAACGTGAGTGTCTGAGGCTGCACCAACCTGAGTGTCTGAGGCTGCACCAACCTCGGTGTCTGAGGCTGCACCAACCTCGGTGTCTGAGGCTGCACCATCCTCGGTGTCTGAGGCTGCACCAACCTGAGTGTCTGAGGCTGCACCAACCTCGGTGTCTGAGGCTGCACCAACCTGAGTGTCTGAGGCTGCACCAACCTGAGTGTCTGAGGCTGCACCAACCTGAGTGTCTGAGGCTGCACCAACCTGAGTGTCTGAGGCTGCACCAACCTCGGTGTCTGAGGCTGCACCAACCTCGGTGTCTGAGGCTGCACCAACCTGAGTGTCTGAGGCTGCACCAACCTCGGTGTCTGAGGCTGCACCAACCTGAGTGTCGGAGGCTGCACCAACCTGAGTGTCTGAGGCTGCACCAACCTGAGTGTCTGAGGCTGCACCAACCTGAGTGTCTGAGGCTGCACCAACCTGAGTGTCTGAGGCTGCACCAACCTGAGTGTCTGAGGCTGCACCAACCTGAGTGTCTGAGGCTGCACCAACCTCGGTGTCTGAGGCTGCACCAACCTGAGTGTCTGAGGCTGCACCATCCTCGGTGTCTGAGGCTGCACCAACCTGAGTGTCTGAGGCTGCACCAACCTCAGTGTCTGAGGCTGCACCAACCTGAGTGTCTGAGGCTGCACCAACCTGAGTGTCTGAGGCTGCACCAACCTGAGTGTCTGAGGCTGCACCAACCTGAGTGTCTGAGGCTGCACCAACCTCGGTGTCTGAGGCTGCACCAACCTGAGTGTCTGAGGCTGCACCATCCTCGGTGTCTGAGGCTGCACCAACCTGAGTGTCTGAGGCTGCACTAACCTCAGTGTCTGAGGCTGCACCAACCTGAGTGTCTGAGGCTGCACCAACCTGAGTGTCTGAGGCTGCACCAACCTCAGTGTCTGAGGCTGCACCAACCTGAGTGTCTGAGGCTGCACCATCCTCGGTTTCTGAGGCTGCACCAACCTGAGTGTCTGAGGCTGCACCAACCTCGGTGTCTGAGGCTGCACCATCCTCGGTGTCTGAGGCTGCACCAACCTGAGTGTCTGAGGCTGCACCAACCTGAGTGTCTGAGGCTGCACCAACCTGAGTGTCTGAGGCTGCACCAACCTGAGTGTCTGAGGCTGCACCAACCTCAGTGTCTGAGGCTGCACCAACCTGAGTGTCTGAGGCTGCACCAACCTGAGTGTCTGAGGCTGCACCAACCTGAGTGTCTGAGGCTGCACCATCCTCGGTGTCTGAGGCTGCACCAACCTGAGTGTCTGAGGCTGCACCAACCTCGGTGTCTGAGGCTGCACCAACCTCGGTGTCTGAGGCTGCACCAACCTCGGTGTCTGAGGCAAAACCAACCTGAGTGTCTGAGGCTGCACCAACCTGAGTGTCTGAGGCTGCACCAACCTGAGTGTCTGAGGCTGCACCAACCTGAGTGTCTGAGGCTGCACCAACCTGAGTGTCTGAGGCTGCACCAACCTGAGTGTCTGAGGCTGCACCAACCTCGGTGTCTGAGGCTGCACCAACCTGAGTGTCTGAGGCTGCACCATCCTCGGTGTCTGAGGCTGCACCAACCTGAGTGTCTGAGGCTGCACCAACCTCAGTGTCTGAGGCTGCACCAACCTGAGTGTCTGAGGCTGCACCAACCTGAGTGTCTGAGGCTGCACCAACCTCAGTGTCTGAGGCTGCACCAACCTGAGTGTCTGAGGCTGCACCATCCTCGGTGTCTGAGGCTGCACCAACCTGAGTGTCTGAGGCTGCACCAACCTCGGTGTCTGAGGCTGCACCAACCTGAGTATCTGAGGCTGCACCATCCTCGGTGTCTGAGGCTGCACCAACCTGAGTGTCTGAGGCTGCACCAACCTGAGTGTCTGAGGCTGCACCAACCTGAGGGTCTGAGGCTGCACCAACCTCAGTGTCTGAGGCTGCACCAACCTGAGTGTCTGAGGCTGCACCAACCTGAGTGTCTGAGGCTGCACCAACCTGAGTGTCTGAGGCTGCACCATCCTCTGTGTCTGAGGCTGCACCAACCTGAGTGTCTGAGGCTGCACCAACCTCGGTGTCTGATGCTGCACCAACCTGAGTGTCTGAGGCTGCACCATCCTCGGTGTCTGAGGCTGCACCAACCTGAGTGTCTGAGGCTGCACCAACCTCGGTGTCTGAGGCTGCACCAACCTCGGTGTCTGAGGCAAAACCAACCTGAGTGTCTGAGGCTGCACCAACCTGAGTGTCTGAGGCTGCACCAACCTGAGTGTCTGAGGCTGCACCAACCTGAGTGTCTGAGGCTGCACCAACCTCGGTGTCTGAGGCTGCACCAACCTCGGTGTCTGAGGCAAAACCAACCTGAGTGTCTGAGGCTGCACCAACCTGAGTGTCTGAGGCTGCACCAACCTCGGTGTCTGAGGCTGCACCAACCTCGGTGTCTGAGGCTGCACCAACCTCGGTGCCTGAGGCTGCACCAACCTGAGTGTCTGAGGCTGCACCAACCTGAGTGTCTGAGGCTGCACCAACCTGAGTGTCTGAGGCTGCACCAACCTGAGTGTCTGAGGCTGCACCAACCTGATTGTCTGAGGCTGCACCAACCTGAGTGTCTGAGGCTGCACCAACCTGAGTGTCTGAGGCTGCACCAACCTCGGTGTCTGAGGCTGCACCAACCTCGGTGTCTGAGGCTGCACCAACCTCGGTGTCTGAGGCTGCACCAACCTCGGTGTCTGAGGCTGCACCAACCTGAGTGTCTGAGGCTGCACCAACCTGAGTGTCTGAGGCTGCACCAACCTGAGTGTCTGAGGCTGCACCAACCTGAGTGTCTGAGGCTGCACCAACCTGAGTGTCTGAGGCTGCACCAACCTCGGTGTCTGAGGCTGCACCAACCTGAGTGTCTGAGGCTGCACCAACCTCGGTGTCTGAGGCTGCACCAACCTGAGTGTCTGAGGCTGCACCAACCTGAGTATCTGAGGCTGCACCAACCTGAGTGTCTGAGGCTGCACCAACCTGAGTGTCTGAGGCTGCACCAACCTGAGTGTCTGAGGCTGCACCAACCTGAGTGTCTGAGGCTGCACCAACCTGAGTGTCTGAGGCTGCACCAACCTCGGTGTCTGAGGCTGCACCAACCTGAGTGTCTGAGGCTGCACCAACCTCGGTGTCTGAGGCTGCACCAACCTCGGTGTCTGAGGCTGCACCAACCTGAGTGTCTGAGGCTGCACCAACGTGAGAGTCTGAGGCTGCACCAACCTGGGTGTCTGAGGCTGCACCAACCTCGGTGTCTGAGGCTGCACCAACCTGAGTGTCTGAGGC
The DNA here is from genome assembly GCF_047496885.1 of Scyliorhinus torazame. Classification (NCBI taxonomy): domain Eukaryota; kingdom Metazoa; phylum Chordata; class Chondrichthyes; order Carcharhiniformes; family Scyliorhinidae; genus Scyliorhinus; species Scyliorhinus torazame. Next base: position 58,910 of record NW_027308727.1, on the reverse strand, counting down.
TGCACCAACCTGAGTGTCTGAGGCTGCACCAACCTGAGTGTCTGAGGCTGCACCATCCTCAGTGTCTGAGGCTGCACCAACCTGAGTGTCTGAGGCTGCACCAACCTCGGTGTCTGAGGCTGCACCAACCTGAGTGTCTGAGGCTGCACCAACCTAAGTGTCTGAGGCTGCACCAACCTGAGTGTCTGAGGCTGCACCAACCTGAGTGTCTGAGGCTGCACCAACCTGAGTGTCTGAGGCTGCACCAACCTGAGTGTCTGAGGCTGCACCAACCTCGGTGTCTGAGGCTGCACCAACCTGAGTGTCTGAGGCTGCACCATCCTCGGTGTCTGAGGCTGCACCAACCTGAGTGTCTGAGGCTGCACCAACCTGAGTGTCTGAGGCTGCACCAACCTCAGTGTCTGAGGCTGCACCATCCTCGGTGTCTGAGGCTGCACCAACCTGAGTGTCTGAGGCTGCACCAACCTGAGTGTCTGAGGCTGCACCAACCTGAGTGTCTGAGGCTGCACCAACCTCGGTGTCTGAGGCTGCACCAACCTCGGTGTCTGAGGCAAAACCAACCTGAGTGTCTGAGGCTGCACCAACCTGAGTGTCTGAGGCTGCACCAACCTGAGTGTCTGAGGCTGCACCAACCTCGGTGTCTGAGGCTGCACCAACCTGAGTGTCTGAGGCTGCACCAACCTCGGTGTCTGAGGCTGCACCAACCTGAGTGTCTGAGGCTGCACCAACCTGAGTGTCTGAGGCTGCACCAACCTCGGTGTCTGAGGCTGCACCAACCTCGGTGTCTGAGGCTGCACCAACCTCGGTGTCTGAGGCTGCACCAACCTGAGTGTCTGAGGCTGCACCAACCTGAGTGTCTGAGGCTGCACCAACCTCGGTGTCTGAGGCTGCACCAACCTCGGTGTCTGAGGCTGCACCAACCTGAGTGTCTGAGGCTGCACCAACGTGAGAGTCTGAGGCTGCACCAACCTGGGTGTCTGAGGCTGCACCAACCTGAGTGTCTGAGGCTGCACCAACCTGAGTGTCTGAGGCTGCACCAACGTGAGTGTCTGAGGCTGCACCAAGCTGAGTGTCTGAGGCTGCACCAACCTGAGTGTCTGAGGCTGCACCAACCTGAGTGTCTGAGGCTGCACCAACCTGAGTGTCTGAGGCTGCACCAACCTCGGTGTCTGAGGCTGCACCAACCTCAGTGTCTGAGGCTGCACCAACCTGAGTGTCTGAGGCTGCACCAACCTGAGTGTCTGAGGCTGCACCAACCTCGGTGTCTGAGGCTGCACCAACCTGAGTGTCTGAGGCTGCACCAACCTCGGTGTCTGAGGCTGCACCAACCTGAGTGTCTGAGGCTGCACCAACCTGAGTGTCTGAAGCTGCACCAACCTGAGTGTCTGAGGCTGCACCAACCTGAGTGTCTGAGGCTGCACCAACCTGAGTGTCTGAGGCTGCACCAACCTGAGTGTCTGAGGCTGCACCAACCTGAGTGTCTGAGGCTGCACCAACCTCGGTGTCTGAGGCTGCACCAACCTGAGTGTCTGAGGCTGCACCATCCTCGGTGTCTGAGGCTGCACCAAACTGAGTGTCTGAGGCTGCACCAACCTCAGTGTCTGAGGCTGCACCAACCTGAGTGTCTGAGGCTGCACCAACCTGAGTGTCTGAGGCTGCACCAACCTCAGTGTCTGAGGCTGCACCAGCCTCGGTGTCTGAGGCTGCACCAACCTGAGTGTCTGAGGCTGCACCATCCTCGGTGTCTGAGGCTGCACCAACCTGAGTGTCTGAGGCTGCACCAACCTGAGTGTCTGAGGCTGCACCAACCTCGGTGTCTGAGGCTGCACCAACCTCGGTGTCTGAGGCAAAACCAACTTGAGTGTCTGAGGCTGCACCAACCTGAGTGTCTGAGGCTGCACCAACCTCGGTGTCTGAGGCTGCACCAACCTGAGTGTCTGAGGCTGCACCAACCTCGGTGTCTGAGGCTGCACCAACCTCGGTGTCTGAGGCTGCACCAACCTCGGTGTCTGAGGCTGCACCAACCTGAGTGTCTGAGGCTGCACCAACCTGAGTGTCTGAGGCTGCACCAACCTGAGTGTCTGAGGCTGCACCAACCTGAGTGTCTGAGGCTGCACCAACCTGAGTGTCTGAGGCTGCACCAACCTCAGTGTCTGAGGCTGCACCATCCTCGGTGTCTGAGGCTGCACCAACCTGAGTGTCTGAGGCTGCACCAACCTCAGTGTCTGAGGCTGCACCATCCTCGGTGTCTGAGGCTGCACCAACCTGAGTGTCTGAGGCTGCACCAACCTGAGTGTCTGAGGCTGCACCAACCTGAGTGTCTGAGGCTGCACCAACCTCGGTGTCTGAGGCTGCACCAACCTCGGTGTCTGAGGCAAAACCAACCTGAGTGTCTGAGGCTGCACCAACCTGAGTGTCTGAGGCTGCACCAACCTGAGTGTCTGAGGCTGCACCAACCTCGGTGTCTGAGGCTGCACCAACCTGAGTGTCTGAGGCTGCACCAACCTCGGTGTCTGAGGCTGCACCAACCTGAGTGTCTGAGGCTGCACCAACCTGAGTGTCTGAGGCTGCACCAACCTTGGTGTCTGAGGCTGCACCAACCTGAGTGTCTGAGGCTGCACCAACCTCGGTGTCTGAGGCTGCACCAACCTGAGTGTCTGAGGCTGCACCAACCTGAGTGTCTGAGGCTGCACCAACCTGAGTGTCTGAGGCTGCACCAACCTCGGTGTCTGAGGCTGCACCAACCTGAGTGTCTGAGGCTGCACCAACGTGAGAGTCTGAGGCTGCACCAACCTCAGTGTCTGAGGCTGCACCAACCTGAGTGTCTGAGGCTGCACCAACCTGAGTGTCTGAGGCTGCACCAACCTGAGTGTCTGAGGCTGCACCAACCTGAGTGTCTGAGGCTGCACCAACCTGAGTGTCTGAGGCTGCACCAACCTGAGTGTCTGAGGCTGCACCAACCTGAGTGTCTGAGGCTGCACCAACCTCGGTGTCTGAGGCTGCACCAACCTGAGTGTCTGAGGCTGCACCAACCTCGGTGTCTGAGGCTGCACCAACCTGAGTGTCTGAGGCTGCACCAACCTCGGTGTCTGAGGCTGCACCAACCTGAGTGTCTGAGGCTGCACCAACCTGAGTGTCTGAGGCTGCACCAACCTCGGCGTCTGAGGCTGCACCAACCTGAGTGTCTGAGGCTGCACCAACCTGAGTGTCTGAGGCTGCACCAACCTGAGTGTCTGAGGCTGCACCAACCTCGGTGTCTGAGGCTGCACCAACCTGAGTGTCTGAGGCTGCACCAACCTCAGTGTCTGAGGCTGCACCAACCTGAGTGTCTGAGGCTGCACCAACCTGAGTGTCTGAGGCTGCACCAACCTCGGTGTCTGAGGCTGCACCAACCTGAGTGTCTGAGGCTGCACCAACCTCAGTGTCTGAGGCTGCACCAACCTGAGTGTCTGAGGCTGCACCAACCTGAGTGTCTGAGGCTGCACCAACCTGAGTGTCTGAGGCTGCACCAACCTGAGTGTCTGAGGCTGCACCAACCTGAGTGTCTGAGGCTGCACCAACCTCGGTGTCTGAGGCTGCACCAACCTGAGTGTCTGAGGCTGCACCAACCTCGGTGTCTGAGGCTGCACCAACCTGAGTGTCTGAGGCTGCACCAACCTCGGTGTCTGAGGCTGCACCAACCTGAGTGTCTGAGGCTGCACCAACCTGAGTGTCTGAGGCTGCACCAACCTCGGCGTCTGAGGCTGCACCAACCTGAGTGTCTGAGGCTGCACCAACCTGAGTGTCTGAGGCTGCACCAACCTGAGTGTCTGAGGCTGCACCAACCTCGGTGTCTGAGGCTGCACCAACCTGAGTGTCTGAGGCTGCACCAACCTGAGTGTCTGAGGCTGCACCAACCTCGGTGTCTGAGGCTGCACCAACCTGAGTGTCTGACGCTGCACCAACCTCAGTGTCTGAGGCTGCACCAACCTGAGTGTCTGAGGCTGCACCAACCTGAGTGTCTGAGGCTGCACCAACCTCAGTGTCTGAGGCTGCACCATCCTCGGTGTCTGAGGCTGCACCAACCTGAGTGTCTGAGGCTGCACCAACCTCGGTGTCTGAGGCTGCACCAACCTCGGTGTCTGAGGCAAAACCAACCTGAGTGTCTGAGGCTGCACCAACCTGAGTGTCTGAGGCTGCACCAACCTGAGTGTCTGAGGCTGCACCAACCTCGGTGTCTGAGGCTGCACCAACCTGAGTGTCTGAGGCTGCACCAACCTGAGTGTCTGAGGCTGCACCAACCTCGGTGTCTGAGGCAAAACCAACCTGAGTGTCTGAGGCTGCACCAACCTGAGTGTCTGAGGCTGCACCAACCTGAGTGTCTGAGGCTGCACCAACCTGAGTGTCTGAGGCTGCACCAACCTCGGTGTCTGAGGCTGCACCAACCTGAGTGTCTGAGGCTGCACCAACCTCGGTGTCTGAGGCTGCACCAACCTCGGTGTCTGAGGCTGCACCAACCTGAGTGTCTGAGGCTGCACCAACGTGAGAGTCTGAGGCTGCACCAACCTGGGTGTCTGAGGCTGCACCAACCTGGGTGTCTGAGGCTGCACCAACCTCGGTGTCTGAGGCTGCACCAACCTGAGTGTCTGAGGCTGCACCAACGTGAGTGTCTGAGGCTGCACCAACCTGAGTGTCTGAGGCTGCACCAACCTCGGTGTCTGAAGCTGCACCAACCTGAGTGTCTGAGGCTGCACCAACCTGAGTGTCTGAGGCTGCACCAACCTGAGTGTCTGAGGCTGCACCAACCTGAGTGTCTGAGGCTGCACCAACCTGAGTGTCTGAGGCTGCACCAACCTCGGTGTCTGAGGCTGCACCAACCTGAGTGTCTGAGGCTGCACCAACCTGAGTGTCTGAGGCTGCACCAACCTCAGTGTCTGAGGCTGCACCATCCTCGGTGTCTGAGGCTGCACCAACCTGATTGTCTGAGGCTGCACCAACCTGAGTGTCTGAGGCTGCACCAACCTCGGTGTCTGAGGCAAAACCAACCTGAGTGTCTGAGGCTGCACCAACCTGAGTGTCTGAGGCTGCACCAACCTCGGTGTCTGAGGCTGCACCAACCTGAGTGTCTGAGGCTGCACCAACCTCGGAGTCTGAGGCTGCACCAACCTGAGTGTCTGAGGCTGCACCAACCTGAGTGTCTGAGGCTGCACCAACCTGAGTGTCTGAGGCTGCACCAACCTCGGTGTCTGAGGCTGCACCAACCTGAGTGTCTGAGGCTGCACCAACCTGAGTGTCTGAGGCTGCACCAACCTGAGTGTCTGAGGCTGCACCAACCTGAGTGTCTGAGGCTGCACCGACCTGAGTGTCTGAGGCTGCACCAACCTGAGTGTCTGAGGCTGCACCAACCTGAGTGTCTGAGGCTGCACCAACCTCGGTGTCTGAGGCTGCACCAAACTGTGTGTCTGAGGCTGCACCATCCTCGGTGTCTGAGGCTGCACCAACCTGAGTGTCTGAGGCTGCACCAGCCTCGGTGTCTGAGGCTGCACCAACCTCGGTGTCTGAGGCTGCACCAACCTCGGTGTCTGAGGCAAAACCAACCTGAGTGTCTGAGGCTGCACCAACCTGAGTGTCTGAGGCTGCACCAACCTGAGTGTCTGAGGCTGCACCAACCTGAGTGTCTGAGGCTGCACCAAGCTCGGTGTCTGAGGCTGCACCAACCTGAGTGTCTGAGGCTGCACCAACCTGAGTGTCTGAGGCTGCACCAACCTCGGTGTCTGAGGCTGCACCAACCTCGGTGTCTGAGGCTGCACCAACCTGAGTGTCTGAGGCTGCACCAACCTGAGTGTCTGAGGCTGCACCAACCTCGGTGTCTGAGGCTGCACCAACCTGAGTGTCTGAGGCTGCACCAACCTGAGTGTCTGAGGCTGCACCAACCTCGGTGTCTGAGGCTGCACCAACCTGAGTGTCTGAGGCTGCACCAACCTCGGTGTCTGAGGCAAAACCAACCTGAGTGTCTGAGGCTGCACCAACCTGAGTGTCTGAGGCTGCACCAACCTGAGTGTCTGAGGCTGCACCAACCTGAGTGTCTGAGGCAAAACCAACCTGAGTGTCTGAGGCTGCACCAACCTGAGTGTCTGAGGCTGCACCAACCTGAGTGTCTGAGGCTGCACCAACCTCGGTGTCTGAGGCTGCACCAACCTGAGTGTCTGAGGCTGCACCAACCTGAGTGTCTGAGGCTGCACCAACCTGAGTGTCTGAGGCTGCACCAACCTGAGTGTCTGAGGCTGCACCAACCTCGGTGTCTGAGGCTGCACCAACCTGAGTGTCTGAGGCTGCACCAACCTGAGTGTCTGAGGCTGCACCAACCTCGGTGTCTGAGGCTGCACCAACCTCGGTGTCTGAGGCTGCACCAACCTGTGTGTCTGAGGCAAAACCAACCTGAGTGTCTGAGGCTGCACCAACCTGAGTGTCTGAGGCTGCACCAACCTGAGTGTCTGAGGCTGCACCAACCTCGGTGTCTGAGGCTGCACCAACCTGAGTGTCTGAGGCTGCACCAACCTGAGTGTCTGAGGCTGCACCAACCTGAGTGTCTGAGGCTGCACCAACCTGAGTGTCTGAGGCTGCACCAACCTCGGTGTCTGAGGCTGCACCAACCTGAGTGTCTGAGGCTGCACCAACCTGAGTGTCTGAGGCTGCACCAACCTCGGTGTCTGAGGCTGCACCAACCTGAGTGTCTGAGGCTGCACCAACCTCGGTGTCTGAGGCTGCACCAACCTCGGTGTCTGAGGCTGCACCAACCTGAGTGTCTGAGGCTGCACCAACGTGAGAGTCTGAGGCTGCACCAACCTGGGTGTCTGAGGCTGCACCAACCTGGGTGTCTGAGGCTGCACCAACCTCGGTGTCTGAGGCTGCACCAACCTGAGTGTCTGAGGCTGCACCAACGTGAGTGTCTGAGGCTGCACCAACCTGAGTGTCTGAGGCTGCACCAACCTCGGTGTCTGAAGCTGCACCAACCTGAGTGTCTGAGGCTGCACCAACCTGAGTGTCTGAGGCTGCACCAACCTGAGTGTCTGAGGCTGCACCAACCTGAGTGTCTGAGGCTGCACCAACCTGAGTGTCTGAGGCTGCACCAACCTCGGTGTCTGAGGCTGCACCAACCTGAGTGTCTGAGGCTGCACCAACCTGAGTGTCTGAGGCTGCACCAACCTCAGTGTCTGAGGCTGCACCATCCTCGGTGTCTGAGGCTGCACCAACCTGATTGTCTGAGGCTGCACCAACCTGAGTGTCTGAGGCTGCACCAACCTCGGTGTCTGAGGCAAAACCAACCTGAGTGTCTGAGGCTGCACCAACCTGAGTGTCTGAGGCTGCACCAACCTCGGTGTCTGAGGCTGCACCAACCTGAGTGTCTGAGGCTGCACCAACCTCGGTGTCTGAGGCTGCACCAACCTGAGTGTCTGAGGCTGCACCAACCTGAGTGTCTGAGGCTGCACCAACCTGAGTGTCTGAGGCTGCACCAACCTCGGTGTCTGAGGCTGCACCAACCTGAGTGTCTGAGGCTGCACCAACCTGAGTGTCTGAGGCTGCACCAACCTGAGTGTCTGAGGCTGCACCAACCTGAGTGTCTGAGGCTGCACCGACCTGAGTGTCTGAGGCTGCACCAACCTGAGTGTCTGAGGCTGCACCAACCTGAGTGTCTGAGGCTGCACCAACCTCGGTGTCTGAGGCTGCACCAAACTGTGTGTCTGAGGCTGCACCATCCTCGGTGTCTGAGGCTGCACCAACCTGAGTGTCTGAGGCTGCACCAGCCTCGGTGTCTGAGGCTGCACCAACCTCGGTGTCTGAGGCTGCACCAACCTCGGTGTCTGAGGCAAAACCAACCTGAGTGTCTGAGGCTGCACCAACCTGAGTGTCTGAGGCTGCACCAACCTGAGTGTCTGAGGCTGCACCAACCTGAGTGTCTGAGGCTGCACCAAGCTCGGTGTCTGAGGCTGCACCAACCTGAGTGTCTGAGGCTGCACCAACCTGAGTGTCTGAGGCTGCACCAACCTCGGTGTCTGAGGCTGCACCAACCTCGGTGTCTGAGGCTGCACCAACCTGAGTGTCTGAGGCTGCACCAACCTGAGTGTCTGAGGCTGCACCAACCTCGGTGTCTGAGGCTGCACCAACCTGAGTGTCTGAGGCTGCACCAACCTGAGTGTCTGAGGCTGCACCAACCTCGGTGTCTGAGGCTGCACCAACCTGAGTGTCTGAGGCTGCACCAACCTCGGTGTCTGAGGCAAAACCAACCTGAGTGTCTGAGGCTGCACCAACCTGAGTGTCTGAGGCTGCACCAACCTGAGTGTCTGAGGCTGCACCAACCTGAGTGTCTGAGGCAAAACCAACCTGAGTGTCTGAGGCTGCACCAACCTGAGTGTCTGAGGCTGCACCAACCTGAGTGTCTGAGGCTGCACCAACCTCGGTGTCTGAGGCTGCACCAACCTGAGTGTCTGAGGCTGCACCAACCTGAGTGTCTGAGGCTGCACCAACCTGAGTGTCTGAGGCTGCACCAACCTGAGTGTCTGAGGCTGCACCAACCTCGGTGTCTGAGGCTGCACCAACCTGAGTGTCTGAGGCTGCACCAACCTGAGTGTCTGAGGCTGCACCAACCTCGGTGTCTGAGGCTGCACCAACCTCGGTGTCTGAGGCTGCACCAACCTGTGTGTCTGAGGCAAAACCAACCTGAGTGTCTGAGGCTGCACCAACCTGAGTGTCTGAGGCTGCACCAACCTGAGTGTCTGAGGCTGCACCAACCTCGGTGTCTGAGGCTGCACCAACCTGAGTGTCTGAGGCTGCACCAACCTGAGTGTCTGAGGCTGCACCAACCTGAGTGTCTGAGGCTGCACCAACCTGAGTGTCTGAGGCTGCACCAACCTCGGTGTCTGAGGCTGCACCAACCTGAGTGTCTGAGGCTGCACCAACCTGAGTGTCTGAGGCTGCACCAACCTCGGTGTCTGAGGCTGCACCAACCTGAGTGTCTGAGGCTGCACCAACCTGAGTGTCTGAGGCTGCACCAACCTGAGTGTCTGAGGCTGCACCAACCTCGGTGTCTGAGGCAAAACCAACCTGAGTGTCTGAGGCTGCACCAACCTGAGTGTCTGAGGCAAAACCAACCTGAGTGTCTGAGGCTGCACCAACCTGAGTGTCTGAGGCTGCACCATCCTGAGTGTCTGAGGCTGCACCAACCTCGGTGTCTGAGGCTGCACCAACCTGAGTGTCTGAGGCTGCACCAACCTGAGTGTCTGAGGCTGCACCAACCTGAGTGTCTGAGGCTGCACCAACCTGAGTGTCTGAGGCTGCACCAACCTCGGTGTCTGAGGCTGCACCAACCTGCGTGTCTGAGGCTGCACCAACCTGAGTGTCTGAGGCTGCACCAACCTCGGTGTCTGAGGCTGCACCAACCTCGGTGTCTGAGGCTGCACCAACCTGAGTGTCTGAGGCTGCACCAACCTGAGTGTCTGAGGCTGCACCAACCTCGGTGTCTGAGGCTGCACCAACCTGAGTGTCTGAGGCTGCACCAACCTGAGTGTCTGAGGCTGCACCATCCTCGGTGTCTGAGGCTGCACCAACCTGAGTGTCTGAGGCTGCACCAACCTGAGTGTCTGAGGCTGCACCAACCTGAGTGTCCGAGGCTGCACCATCCTCGGTGTCTGAGGCTGCACCAACCTCAGTGTCTGAGGCTGCACCAACCTGAGTGTCTGAGGCTGCACCAACCTCAGTGTCTGAGGCTGCACCATCCTCGGTGTCTGAGGCTGCACCAACCTGAGTGTCTGAGGCTGCACCTACCTGAGTGTCTGAGGCTGCACCAACCTGAGTGTCTGAGGCTGCACCAACCTGAGTGTCTGAGGCTGCACCAACCTCGGTGTCTGAGGCTGCACCAACCTGAGTGTCTGAGGCTGCACCAACCTGAGTGTCTGAGGCTGCACCAACCTGAGTGTCTGAGGCTGCACCAACCTCGGTGTCTGAGGCTGCACCAACCTGAGTGTCTGAGGCTGCACCAACCTCGGTGTCTGAGGCTGCACCAACCTGAGTGTCTGAGGCTGCACCAACCTCGGTGTCTGAGGCTGCACCAACCTGAGTGTCTGAGGCTGCACCAACCTGAGTGTCTGAGGCTGCACCAACCTCGGTGTCTGAGGCTGCACCAACCTGAGTGTCTGAGGCTGCACCAACCTCAGTGTCTGAGGCTGCACCAACCTGAGTGTCTGAGGCTGCACCAACCTCAGTGTCTGAGGCTGCACCATCCTCGGTGTCTGAGGCTGCACCAACCTGAGTGTCTGAGGCTGCACCAACCTGAGTGTCTGAGGCTGCACCAACCTCGGTGTCTGAGGCTGCACCAACCTCGGTGTCTGAGGCAAAACCAACCTGAGTGTCTGAGGCTGCACCAACCTGAGTGTCTGAGGCTGCACCAACCTGAGTGTCTGAGGCTGCACCAACCTCGGTGTCTGAGGCTGCACCAACCTCGGTGTCTGAGGCTGCACCAACCTGAGTGTCTGAGGCTGCACCAACCTGAGTGTCTGAGGCTGCACCAACCTCGGTGTCTGAGGCTGCACCAACCTGAGTGTCTGAGGCTGCACCAACCTGAGTGACTGAGGCTGCACCAACCTGAGTGTCTGAGGCTGCACCAACCTGAGTGTCTGAGGCTGCACCAACCTCGGTGTCTGAGGCTGCACCAACCTGAGTGTCTGAGGCTGCACCAACCTGAGTGTCTGAGGCTGCACCAACCTCGGTGTCTGAGGCAAAACCAACCTGAGTGTCTGAGGCTGCACCAACCTGAGTGTCTGAGGCTGCACCAACCTGAGTGTCTGAGGCTGCACCAACCTGAGTCTCTGAGGCTGCACCAACCTCGGTGTCTGAGGCTGCACCAACCTGAGTGTCTGAGGCTGCACCAACCTCGGTGTCTGAGGCTGCACCAAACTGAGTGTCTGAGGCTGCACCAACGTGAGAGTCTGAGGCTGCACCAACCTGGGTGTCTGAGGCTGCACCAACCTCGGTGTCTGAGGCTGCACCAACCTGAGTGTCTGAGGCTGCACCAACCTGAGTGTCTGAGGCTGCACCAACCTGAGTGTCTGAGGCTGCACCAACGGGAGTGTCTGAGGCTGCACCAACCTGAGTGTCTGAGGCTGCACCAACGTGAGTGTCTGAGGCTGCACCAACCTGAGTGTCTGAGGCTGCACCAACCTCGGTGTCTGAGGCTGCACCAACCTGAGTGTCTGAGGCTGCACCAACCTGAGTGTCTGAGGCTGCACCAACCTGAGTGTCTGAGGCTGCACCAACCTGAGTGTCTGAGGCTGCACCAACCTCGGTGTCTGAGGCTGCACCAACCTGAGTGTCTGAGGCTGCACCAACCTCGGTGTCTGAGGCTGCACCAAACTCGGTGTCTGAAGCTGCACCATCCTCGGTGTCTGAGGCTGCACCAACCTGAGTGTCTGAGGCTGCACCAACCTCAGTGTCTGAGGCTGCACCATCCTCGGTGTCTGAGGCTGCACCAACCTGAGTGTCTGAGGCTGCACCAACCTGAGTGTCTGAGGCTGCACCAACCTCGGTGTCTGAGGCTGCACCAACCTGAGTGTCTGAGGCTGCACCAACCTCGGTGTCTGAGGCTGCACCAACCTGAGTGTCTGAGGCTGCACCAACCTGAGTGTCTGAGGCTGCACCAACCTGAGTGTCTGAGGCTGCACCAACCTCGGTGTCTGAGGCTGCACCAACCTCGGTGTCTGAGGCTGCACCATCCTCGGTGTCTGAGGCTGCACCAACCTGAGTGTCTGAGGCTGCACCAACCTCGGTGTCTGAGGCTGCACCAACCTCGGTGTCTGAGGCAAAACCAACCTGAGTGTCTGAGGCTGCACCAACCTGAGTGTCTGAGGCTGCACCAATCTGAGTGTCTGAGGCTGCACCAACCTGAGTGTCTGAGGCTGCACCAACCTGAGTGTCTGAGGCTGCACCAACCTGAGTGTCTGAGGCTGCACCAACCTCGGTGTCTGAGGCTGCACCAACCTGAGTGTCTGAGGCTGCACCATCCTCGGTGTCTGAGGCTGCACCAACCTGAGTGTCTGAGGCTGCACCAACCTCAGTGTCTGAGGCTGCACCAACCTGAGTGTCTGAGGCTGCACCAACCTCAGTGTCTGAGGCTGCACCATCCTCGGTGTCTGAGGCTGCACCAACCTGAGTGTCTGAGGCTGCACCAACCTCGGTGTCTGAGGCTGCACCAACCTGAGTGTCTGAGGCTGCACCAACCTGAGTGTCTGAGGCTGCACCAACCTGAGTGTCTGAGGCTGCACCAACCTGAGTGTCTGAGGCTGCACCAGCCTCGGTGTCTGAGGCTGCACCAACCTCGGTGTCTGAGGCTGCACCAACCTCGGTGTCTGAGGCAAAACCAACCTGAGTGTCTGAGGCTGCACCAACCTGAGTGTCTGAGGCAAAACCAACCTGAGTGTCTGAGGCTGCACCAACCTGAGTGTCTGAGGCTGCACCAACCTGAGTGTCTGAGGCTGCACCAACCTCGGTGTCTGAGGCTGCACCAACCTGAGTGTCTGAGGCTGCACCAACCTGAGTGTCTGAGGCTGCACCAACCTGAGTGTCTGAGGCTGCACCAACCTGAGTGTCTGAGGCTGCACCAACCTCGGTGTCTGAGGCTGCACCAACCTCGGTGTCTGAGGCTGCACCAACCTGAGTGTCTGAGGCTGCACCAACCTCAGTGTCTGAGGCTGCACCATCCTCGGTGTCTGAGGCTGCACCAACCTGAGTGTCTGAGGCTGCACCAACCTGAGTGTCTGAGGCTGCACCAACCTCGGTGTCTGAGGCTGCACCAACCTGAGTGTCTGAGGCTGCACCAACCTGAGTGTCTGAGGCTGCACCAACCTGAGTGTCTGAGGCTGCACCAACCTGAGTGTCTGAGGCTGCACCAACCTCGGTGTCTGAGGCTGCACCAACCTGAGTGTCTGAGGCTGCACCAACCTGAGTGTCTGAGGCTGCACCAACCTCAGTGTCTGAGGCTGCACCATCCTCGGTGTCTGAGGCTGCACCAACCTGAGTGTCTGAGGCTGCACCAACCTCGGTGTCTGAGGCTGCACCAACCTCGGTGTCTGAGGCAAAACCAACCTGAGTGTCTGAGGCTGCACCAACCTGAGTGTCTGAGGCTGCACCAACCTGAGTGTCTGAGGCTGCACCAACCTGAGTGTCTGAGGCTGCACCAACCTCGGTGTCTGAGGCTGCACCAACCTGAGTGTCTGAGGCTGCACCATCCTCGGTGTCTGAGGCTGCACCAACCTGAGTGTCTGAGGCTGCACCAACCTCAGTGTCTGAGGCTGCACCAACCTGAGTGTCTGAGGCTGCACCAACCTCAGTGTCTGAGGCTGCACCATCCTCGGTGTCTGAGGCTGCACCAACCTGAGTGTCTGAGGCTGCACCAACCTCGGTGTCTGAGGCTGCACCAACCTGAGTGTCTGAGGCTGCACCAACCTGAGTGTCTGAGGCTGCACCAACCTGAGTGTCTGAGGCTGCACCAACCTGAGTGTCTGAGGCTGCACCAACCTGAGTGTCTGAGGCTGCACCAACCTGAGTGTCTGAGGCTGCACCAACCTGAGTGTCTGAGGCTGCACCAACCTGAGTGTCTGAGGCTGCACCAAACTCGGTGTCTGAGGCTGCGCCAACCTGAGTGTCTGAGGCTGCACCAACCTGAGTGTCTGAGGCTGCACCAACCTGAGTGTCTGAGGCTGCACCAACCTGAGTGTCTGAGGCTGCACCAACCTGAGTGTCTGAGGCTGCACCAACCTCGGTGTCTGAGGCTGCACCAACCTCGGTGTCTGAGGCTGCACCAAACTCGGTGTCTGAGGCTGCACCAACCTGAGTGTCTGAGGCTGCACCAACCTCGGTGTCTGAGGCTGCACCAACCTGAGTGTCTGAGGCTGCACCAACCTGAGTGTCTGAGGCTGCACCAACCTGAGTGTCTGAGGCTGCACCAACCTGAGTGTCTGATGCTGCACCAACCTCGGTGTCTGAGGCTGCACCAACCTGAGTGTCTGAGGCTGCACCAACCTGAGTGTCTGAGGCTGCACCAACCTCAGTGTCTGAGGCTGCACCAACCTGAGTGTCTGAGGCTGCACCAACCTCAGTGTCTGAGGCTGCACCAACCTGAGTGTCTGAGGCTGCACCAACCTGAGTATCTGAGGCTGCACCAACCTCGGTGTCTGAGGCTGCACCAACCTGAGTGTCTGAGGCTGCACCAACCTGAGTGTCTGAGGCTGCACCAACCTGAGTGTCTGAGGCTGCACCAACCTGAGTGTCTGAGGCTGCACCAACCTGAGTGTCTGAGGCTGCACCAACCTGAGTGTCTGAGGCTGCACCAACCTCGGTGTCTGAGGCTGCACCAACCTGAGTGTCTGAGGCTGCACCAACCTGAGTGTCTGAGGCTGCACCAACCTGAGTGTCTGAGGCTGCAGCAACATCGGTGTCTGAGGCTGCACCAACCTGAGTGTCTGAGGCTGCACCAACCTGAGTGTCTGAAGCTGCACCAACCTGAGTGTCTGAGGCTGCACCAACCTCGGTGTCTGAGGCTGCACCAACCTGAGTGTCTGAGGCTGCACCAACCTGAGTGTCTGAGGTTGCACCAACCTGAGTGTCTGAGGCTGCACCAACCTGAGTGTCTGAGGCTGCACCAACCTGAGTGTCTGAGGCTGCACCAAACTGAGTGTCTGAGGCTGCACCAACCTGAGTGTCTGAAGCTGCACCAACCTGAGTGTCTGAGTCTGCACCAACCTCGGTGTCTGAGGCTGCACCAACCTGAGTGTCTGAGGCTGCACCAACCTCGGTGTCTGAGGCTGCACCAACCTGAGTGTCTGAGGCTGCACCAACCTCGGTGTCTGAGGCTGCACCAACCTGAGTGTCTGAGGTTCCACCAACCTGAGTGTCTGAGGCTGCACCAACCTGAGTGTCTGAGGCTGGACCAACCTGAGTGTCTGAAGTTGCACCAACCTGAGTGTCTGAGGCTGCACCAACCTCGGTGTCTGAGGCTGCACCAACCTCGGTGTCTGAGGCTGCACCAACCTGAGTGTCTGAGGCTGCACCAACGTGAGTGTCTGAAGTTGCACCAACCTGAGTGTCTGAGGCTGCACCAACCTGAGTGTCTGAGGCTGCACCAACCTGAGTGTCTGAAGTTGCACCAACCTGAGTGTCTGAGGCTGCACCAACCTCGGTGTCTGAGGCTGCACCAACCTCGGTGTCTGAGGCTGCACCAACCTCGGTGTCTGAGGCTGCACCAACCTCGGTGTCTGAGGCTGCACCAACCTGAGTGTCTGAAGCTGCACCAACCTGAGTGTCTGAGGCTGCACCAACCTCGGTGTCTGAGGCTGCACCAACCTGAGTGTCTGAGGCTGCACCAACCTGAGTGTCTGAGGTTGCACCAACCTGAGTGTCTGAGGCTGCACCAACCTGAGTGTCTGAGGTTGCACCAACCTGAGTGTCTGAGGCTGCACCAAACTGAGTGTCTGAGGCTGCACCAACCTGAGTGTCTGAAGCTGCACCAACCTGAGTGTCTGAGTCTGCACCAACCTCGGTGTCTGAGGCTGCACCAACCTGAGTGTCTGAGGCTGCACCAACCTCGGTGTCTGAGGCTGCACCAACCTGAGTGTCTGAGGCTGCACCAACCTCGGTGTCTGAGGCTGCACCAACCTGAGTGTCTGAGGTTCCACCAACCTGAGTGTCTGAGGCTGCACCAACCTGAGTGTCTGAGGCTGGACCAACCTGAGTGTCTGAAGTTGCACCAACCTGAGTGTCTGAGGCTGCACCAACCTGAGTGTCTGAGGCTGGACCAACCTGAGTGTCTGAAGTTGCACCAACCTCGGTGTCTGAGGCTGCACCAACCTCGGTGTCTGAGGCTGCACCAACCTGAGTGTCTGAGGCTGCACCAACGTGAGTGTCTGAAGTTGCACCAACCTGAGTGTCTGAGGCTGCACCAACCTGAGTGTCTGAGGCTGCACCAACCTGAGTGTCTGAAGTTGCACCAACCTGAGTGTCTGAGGCTGCACCAACCTCGGTGTCTGAGGCTGCACCAACCTCGGTGTCTGAGGCTGCACCAACCTCGGTGTCTGAGGCTGCACCAACCTCGGTGTCTGAGGCTGCACCAACCTGAGTGTCTGAGGCTGCACCAACCTCGGTGTCTGAGGCTGCACCAACCTGAGTGTCTGAGGCTGCACCAACCTGAGTGTCTGAGGCTGCACCAACCTCGGTGTCTGAGGCTGCACCAACCTGAGTGTCTGAAGTTGCACCAACCTGAGTGTCTGAGGCTGCACCAACCTGAGTGTCTGAGGCTGCACCAACCTCGGTGTCTGAGGCTGCACCAACCTGAGTGTCTGGGGCTGCACCAACCTGAGTGTCTGAGGCTGCACCAACCTCGGTGTCTGAGGCTGCACCAACCTCGGGGTCTGAGGCTGCACCAACCTGAGTGTCACCGGCTGCACCAACCTCGGGGTCTGAGGCTGCACCAACCTGAGTGTCTGAGGCTGCACCAACCTGAGTGTCTGAGGCTGCACCAACCTGGGTGTCTGAGGCTGCACCAACCTCGGTGTCTGAGGCTGCACCAACCTCGGTGTCTGAGGCTGCACCAACCTGAGTGTCTGAGGCTGCACCAACCTGAGTGTCTGAGGCTGCACCAACCTCGGTGTCTGAGGCTGCACCAACCTGAGTGTCTGAGGCTGCACCAACCTCGGTGTCTGAGGCTGCACCAACCTGAGTGTCTGAGGCTGCACCAACCTCGGTGTCTGAGGCTGCACCAACCTGAGTGTCTGAGGCTGCACCAACCTCGGTGTCTGAGGCTGCACCAACCTGAGTGTCTGAGGCTGCACCAACCTCGGTGTCTGAGGCTGCACCAACCTGAGTGTCTGAGGCTGCACCAACCTGAGTGTCTGAGGCTGCACCAACCTGAGTGTCTGAGGCTGCACCAACCTCGGTGTCTGAGGTTGCACCAACCTCGGTGTCTGAGGCTGCACCAACCTGAGTGTCTGAGGCTGCACCAACCTGAGTGTCTGAGGCTGCACCAACCTCGGTGTCTGAGGCTGCACCAACCTGAGTGTCTGAGGCTGCACCAACCTCGGTGTCTGAGGCTGCACCAATCTCGGTGTCTGAGGCTGCACCAACCTGAGTGTCTGAGGCTGCACCAACCTCGGTGTCTCAGGCTGCACCAACCTCGGTGTCTGAGGCTGCACCAACCTCGGTGTCTGAGGCTGCACCAACCTGAGTGTCTGAGGCTGCACCAACCTGAGTGTCTGAGGCTGCACCAACCTCGGTGTCTGAGGCTGCACCAACCTGAGTGTCTGAGGCTGCACCAACCTGAGTGTCTGAGGCTGCACCAACCCCGGTGTCTGAGGCTGCACCAACCTCGGTGTCTGAGGCTGCACCAACCTGAGTGTCTGAGGCTGCACCAACCTGAGTGTCTGAGGTTGCACCAACCTCGGTGTCTGAGGCTGCACCAACCTCGGTGTCTGAGGCTGCACCAACCTGAGTGTCTGAGGCTGCACCAACCTGAGTGTCTGAGGCTGCACCAACCTCGGTGTCTGAGGCTGCACCAACCTGAGTGTCTGAAGTTGCACCAACCTGAGTGTCTGAGGCTGCACCAACCTCGGTGTCTGAGGCTGCACCAACCTCGGTGTCTGAGGCTGCACCAACCTCGGTGTCTGAGGCTGCACCAACCTCGGTGTCTGAGGCTGCACCAACCTGAGTGTCTGAGGCTGTACCAACCTGAGTGTCTGAGGCTGCACCAACCTCGGTGTCTGAGGCTGCACCAACCTGAGTGTCTGAAGTTGCACCAACCTGAGTGTCTGAGGCTGCACCAACGTGAGTGTCTGAAGCTGCACCAACCTGAGTGTCTGAGGCTGCACCAACCTGAGTGTCTGAGGCTGCACGAACCTGAGTGTCTGAGGCTGCACCAACCTGAGTGTCTGAAGCTGCACCAACCTCGGTGTCTGAGGCTGCACCAACCTGAGTGTCTGAGGCTGCACCAACCTGAGTGTCTGAGGCTGCACCAACCTGAGTGTCTGAGGCTGCACCAACCTCGGTGTCTGAGGCTGCACCAACCTCGGTGTCTGAGGCTGCACCAACCTGGGTGTCTGAGGCTGCACCAACCTCGGTGTCTGAGGCTGCACCAACCTGAGTGTCTGAGGCTGCACCAACCTGAGTGTCTGAGGCTGCACCAACCTGAGTGTCTGAGGCTGCACCAACCTGAGTGTCTGAGGCTGCACCAACCTGAGTGTCTGAGGCTGCACCAACCTGAGTGTCTGAGGCTGCACCAACCTCGGTGTCTGAGGCTGCACCAACCTGAGTGTCTGGGGCTGCACCAACCTGAGTGTCTGAGGCTGCACCAACCTCGGTGTCTGAGGCTGCACCAACCTCGGGGTCTGAGGCTGCACCAACCTGAGTGTCACCGGCTGCACCAACCTCGGGGTCTGAGGCTGCACCAACCTGAGTGTCTGAGGCTGCACCAACCTGAGTGTCTGAGGCTGCACCAACCTGGGTGTCTGAGGCTGCACCAACCTCGGTGTCTGAGGCTGCACCAACCTCGGTGTCTGAGGCTGCACCAACCTGAGTGTCTGAGGCTGCACCAACCTGAGTGTCTGAGGCTGCACCAACCTCGGTGTCTGAGGCTGCACCAACCTGAGTGTCTGAGGCTGCACCAACCTCGGTGTCTGAGGCTGCACCAACCTGAGTGTCTGAGGCTGCACCAACCTCGGTGTCTGAGGCTGCACCAACCTGAGTGTCTGAGGCTGCACCAACCTCGGTGTCTGAGGCTGCACCAACCTGAGTGTCTGAGGCTGCACCAACCTCGGTGTCTGAGGTTGCACCAACCTCGGTGTCTGAGGCTGCACCAACCTGAGTGTCTGAGGCTGCACCAACCTGAGTGTCTGAGGCTGCACCAACCTGAGTGTCTGAGGCTGCACCAACCTCGGTGTCTGAGGTTGCACCAACCTCGGTGTCTGAGGCTGCACCAACCTGAGTGTCTGAGGCTGCACCAACCTGAGTGTCTGAGGCTGCACCAACCTGAGTGTCTGAGGCTGCACCAACCTGAGTGTCTGAGGCTGCACCAACCTGAGTGTCTGAGGCTGCACCAACCTCGGTGTCTGAGGTTGCACCAACCTCGGTGTCTGAGGCTGCACCAACCTGAGTGTCTGAGGCTGCACCAACCTCGGTGTCTGAGGCTGCACCAACCTGAGTGTCTGAGGCTGCACCAACCTCGGTGTCTGAGGCTGCACCAACCTGAGTGTCTGAGGCTGCACCAACCTGAGTGTCTGAGGCTGCACCAACCTCGGTGTCTGAGGCTGCACCAACCTGAGTGTCTGAGGCTGCACCAACCTGAGTGTCTGAGGCTGCACCAACCCCGGTGTCTGAGGCTGCACCAACCTCGGTGTCTGAGGCTGCACCAACCTGAGTGTCTGAGGCTGCACCAACCTGAGTGTCTGAGGTTGCACCAACCTCGGTGTCTGAGGCTGCACCAACCTCGGTGTCTGAGGCTGCACCAACCTGAGTGTCTGAGGCTGCACCAACTTGAGTGTCTGCGGCTGCACCAACCTCGGTGTCTGAGGCTGCACCAACCCCGGTGTCTGAGGCTGCACCAACCTCGGTGTCTGAGGCTGCACCAACCTGAGTGTCTGAGGCTGCACCAACCTGAGTGTCTGAGGCTGCACCAACCTGAGTGTCTGAGGCTGCACCAACCTGAGTGTCTGAGGCTGCACCAATCTGAGTGTCTGAGGCTGCACCAACCTGAGTGTCTGAGGCTGCACCAACCTGAGTGTCTGAGGCTGCACCAACCTGAGTGTCTGAGGCTGCACCAACCTGAGTGTCTGAGGCTGCACCAATCTGAGTGTCTGAGGCTGCACCAACCTCGGTGTCTGAGGCGGCACCAACCTCGGTGTCTGAGGCTGCACCAACCTGAGTGTCTGAGGCTGCACCAACCTGAGTGTCTGAGGCTGCACCAACCTGAGTGTCTGAGGCTGCACCAACCTGAGTGTCTGAGGCTGCACCAATCTGAGTGTCTGAGGCTGCACCAACCTGAGTGTCTGAGGCTGCACCAACCCCGGTGTCTGAGGCTGCACCAACCTCGGTGTCTGAGGCTGCACCAACCTGAGTGTCTGAGGCTGCACCAACCTCGGTGTCTGAGGCTGCACCAACCTGAGTGTCTGAGGCTGCACCAACCTGAGTGTCTGAGGCTGCACCAACCTGAGTGTCTGAGGCTGCACCAAACTGAGTGTCTGAGGCTGCACCAACCTGAGTGTCTGAAGCTGCACCAACCTGAGTGTCTGAGTCTGCACCAACCTCGGTGTCTGAGGCTGCACCAACCTGAGTGTCTGAGGCTGCACCAACCTGAGTGTCTGAGGCTGCACCAACCTCGGTGTCTGAGGCTGCACCAACCTGAGTGTCTGAGGCTGCACCAACCTGAGTGTCTGAGGTTGCACCAACCTGAGTGTCTGAGGCTGGACCAACCTGAGTGTCTGAAGTTGCACCAACCTGAGTGTCTGAGGCTGCACCAACCTCGGTGTCTGAGGCTGCACCAACCTCGGTGTCTGAGGCTGCACCAACCTCGGTGTCTGAGGCTGCACCAACCTGAGTGTCTGAGGCTGCACCAACCTGAGTGTCTGAGGCTGCACCAACGTGAGTGTCTGAAGTTGCACCAACCTGAGTGTCTGAGGCTGCACCAACCTGAGTGTCTGAGGCTGCACCAACCTGAGTGTCTGAGGCTGCACCAACGTGAGTGTGTGAAGTTGCACCAACCTGAGTGTCTGAGGCTGCACCAACCTGAGTGTCTGAGGCTGCACCAACCTGAGTGTCTGAGGCTGCACCAACCTGAGTGTCTGAGGCTGCACCAACCTCGGTGTCTGAGGCTGCACCAACCTGAGTGTCTGAGGCTGCACCAACCTCGGGGTCTGAGGCTGCACCAACCTGAGTGTCTGAAGCTGCACCAACCTGAGTGTCTGAGGCTGCACCAACCTCGGTGTCTGAGGCTGCACCAACCTCGGTGTCTGAGGCTGCACCAACCTCGGTGTCTGAGGCTGCACCAACCTCGGTGTCTGAGGCTGCACCAACCTGAGTGTCTGAGGCTGCACCAACGTGAGTGTCTGAAGTTGCACCAACCTGAGTGTCTGAGGCTGCACCAACCTGAGTGTCTGAGGCTGCACCAACCTGAGTGTCTGAGGCTGCACCAACCTGAGTGTCTGAGGCTGCACCAACCTGAGTGTCTGAGGCTGCACCAACCTGAGTGTCTGAGGCTGCACCAACCTGAGTGTCTGAGGCTGCACCAACCTCGGTGTCTGAGGCTGCACCAACCTGAGTGTCTGAGGCTGCACCAACCTGAGTGTCTGAGGCTGCACCAACCTCGGTGTCTGAGGCTGCACCAACCTCGGGGTCTGAGGCTGCACCAACCTGAGTGTCTGAGGCTGCACCAACCTGAGTGTCTGAGGCTGCACCAACCTGGGTGTCTGAGGCTGCACCAACCTCGGTGTCTGAGGCTGCACCAACCTCGGTGTCTGAGGCTGCACCAACCTGAGTGTCTGAGGCTGCACCAACCTGAGTGTCTGAGGCTGCACCAACCTGAGTGTCTGAGGCTGCACCAACCTCGGTGTCTGAGGCTGCACCAACCTCGGTGTCTGAGGCTGCAGCAACCTGAGTGCCTGAGGCTGCATCAACCTGAGTGTCTGAGGCTGCACCAACCTGAGTGTCTGAGGCTGCACCAACCTGAGTGTCTGAGGCTGCACCAACCTGAGTGTCTGAGGCTGCACCAACCTGAGTGTCTGAGGCTGCACCAACCTGAGTGTCTGAGGCTGCACCAACCTCGGTGTCTGAGGCTGCACCAACCTGAGTGTCTGAGGCTGCACCAACCTGAGTGTCTGAGGCTGCACCAACCTCGGTGTCTGAGGCTGCACCAACCTCGGGGTCTGAGGCTGCACCAACCTGAGTGTCTGAGGCTGCACCAACCTGAGTGTCTGAGGCTGCACCAACCTGGGTGTCTGAGGCTGCACCAACCTCGGTGTCTGAGGCTGCACCAACCTCGGTGTCTGAGGCTGCACCAACCTGAGTGTCTGAGGCTGCACCAACCTGAGTGTCTGAGGCTGCACCAACCTGAGTGTCTGAGGCTGCACCAACCTCGGTGTCTGAGGCTGCACCAACCTCGGTATCTGAGGCTGCACCAACCTCGGTGCCTGAGGCTGCACCAACCTGAGTGTCTGAGGCTGCACCAACCTGAGTGTCTGAGGCTGCACCAACCTCGGTGTCTGAGGCTGCACCAACCTGAGTGTCTGAGGCTGCACCAACCTGAGTGTCTGAGGCTGCACCAACCTGAGTGTCTGAGGCTGCACCAACCTGAGTGTCTGAGGCTGCACCAACCTGAGTGTCTGAGGCTGCACCAACCTGAGTGTCTGAGGCTGCACCAACCTCGGTGTCTGAGGCTGCACCAACCTGAGTGTCTGAGGCTGCACCAACCTCGGTGTCTGAGGCTGCACCAACCTGAGTGTCTGAGGCTGCACCAACCTCGGTGTCTGAGGCTGCACCAACCTGAGTGTCTGAGGCTGCACCAACCTCGGTGTCTGAGGCTGCACCAACCTGAGTGTCTGAGGCTGCACCAACCTGAGTGTCTGAGGCTGCACCAACCTGAGTGTCTGAGGCTGCACCAACCTGAGTGTCTGAGGCTGCACCAACCTGAGTGTCTGAGGCTGCACCAACCTCGGTGTCTGAGGCTGCACCAACCTGAGTGTCTGAGGCTGCACCAACCTGAGTGTCTGAGGCTGCACCAACCTGAGTGTCTGAGGCTGCACCAACCTCGGTGTCTGAGGCTGCACCAACCTGAGTGTCTGAGGCTGCACCAACCTGAGTGTCTGAGGCTGCACCAACCTGAGTGTCTGAGGCTGCACCAACCTCGGTGTCTGAGGCTGCACCAACCTGAGTGTCTGAGGCTGCACCAACCTCGGTGTCTGAGGCTGCACCAACCTGAGTGTCTGAGGCTGCGCCAACCTGAGTGTCTGAGGCTGCACCAACCTCGGTGTCTGAGGCTGCACCAACCTCGGTGTCTGAGGCTGCACCAACCTGAGTGTCTGAGGCTGCACCAACCTGAGTGTCTGAGGCTGCACCAACCTCGGTGTCTGAGGCTGCACCAACCTGAGTGTCTGAGGCTGCACCAACCTGAGTGTCTGAGGCTGCACCAACCCCGGTGTCTGAGGCTGCACCAACCTCGGTGTCTGAGGCTGCACCAACCCCGGTGTCTGAGGCTGCACCAACCTCGGTGTCTGAGGCTGCACCAACCTCGGTGTCTGAGGCTGCACCAACCTGAGTGTCTGAGGCTGCACCAATCTGAGTGTCTGAGGCTGCACCAACCTGAGTGTCTGAGGCTGCACCAACCTGAGTGTCTGAGGCTGCACCAACCTGAGTGTCTGAGGCTGCACCAACCTGAGTGTCTGAGGCTGCACCAATCTGAGTGTCTGAGGCTGCACCAACCTGAGTGTCTGAGGCTGCACCAACCCCGGTGTCTGAGGCTGCACCAACCTCGGTGTCTGAGGCTGCACCAACCTGAGTGTCTGAGGCTGCACCAACCTGAGTGTCTGAGGCTGCACCAACCTCGGTGTCTGAGGCTGCACCAACCTGAGTGTCTGAGGCTGCACCAACCTGAGTGTCTGAGGCTGCACCAACCTGAGTGTCTGAGGCTGCACCAACCTGAGTGTCTGAGGCTGCACCAACCTCGGTGTCTGAGGCTGCACCAGCCTCGGTGTCTGAGGCTGCACCAACCTGAGTGTCTGAGGCTGCACCAACCTTGGTGTCTGAGGCTGCACCAACCTGAGTGACTGAGGCTGCACCAACCTGAGTGTCTGAGGCTGCACCAACCTGAGTGTCTGAGGCTGCACCAACCTGAGTGTCTGAGGCTGCACCAACCTCGGTGTCTGAGGCTGCACCAACCTGAGTGTCTGAGGCTGCACCAACCTGAGTGTCTGAGGCTGCACCAACCTGAGTGTCTGAGGCTGCACCAACCTGAGTGTCTGAGGCTGCACCAACCTCGGTGTCTGAGGCTGCACCAACCTGAGTGTCTGAGGCTGCACCAACCTGAGTGTCTGAGGCTGCACCAACCTCGGTGTCTGAGGCTGCACCAACCTGAGTGTCTGAGGCTGCACCAACCTCGGTGTCTGAGGTTGCACCAACCTGAGTGTCTGAGGCTGCACCAACCTGAGTATCTGAGGCTGCACCAACCTGAGTGTCTGAGGCTGCACCAATCTGAGTGTCTGAGGCTGCACCAACCTGAGTGTCTGAGGCTGCATCAACCTGAGTGTCTGAGGCTGCACCAACCTGAGTGTCTGAGGCTGCACCAACCTCGGTGTCTGAGGCTGCACCAACCTGAGTGTCTGAGGCTGCACCAACCTGAGTGTCTGAGGCTGCACCAACCTGAGTGTCTGAGGCTGCACCAAGCTGAGTGTCTGAGGCGGCACCAACCTCGGTGTCTGAGGCTGCACCAACCTGAGTGTCTGAGGCTGCACCAACCTGAGTGTCTGAGGCTGCACCAACCTGAGTGTCTGAGGCTGCACCAATCTGAGTGTCTGAGGCTGCACCAACCTGAGTGTCTGAGGCTGCACCAACCTGAGTGTCTGAGGCTGCACCAACCTGAGTGTCTGAGGCTGCACCAATCTGAGTGTCTGAGGCTGCACCAACCTGAGTGTCTGAGGCTGCACCAACCTGAGTGTCTGAGGCTGCACCAACCTGAGTGTCTGAGGCTGCACCAACCTGAGTGTCTGAGGCTGCACCAACCTGAGTGTCTGAGGCTGCACCAACCTGAGTGTCTGAGGCTGCACCAATCTGAGTGTCTGAGGCTGCACCAACCTGAGTGTCTGAGGCTGCACCAACCTGAGTGTCTGAGGCTGCACCAACCTGAGTGTCTGAGGCTGCACCAATCTGAGTGTCTGAGGCTGCACCAACCTGAGTGTCTGAGGCTGCACCAACCTCGGTGTCTGAGGCTGCACCAACCTGAGTGTCTGAGGCTGCACCAACCTGAGTGTCTGAGGCTGCACCAACCTGAGTGTCTGAGGCTGCACCAACCTCGGTGTCTGAGGCTGCACCAACCTGAGTGTCTGAGGCTGCACCAACCTCGGTGTCTGAGGCTGCACCAACCTCGGTGTCTGAGGCTGCACCAACCTCGGTGTCTGAGGCTGCACCAACCTGAGTGTCTGAGGCTGCACCAACCTGAGTGTCTGAGGCTGCACCAACGTGAGTGTCTGAAGTTGCACCAACCTGAGTGTCTGAGGCTGCACCAACCTGAGTGTCTGAGGCTGCACCAACCTGAGTGTCTGAAGTTGCACCAACCTGAGTGTCTGAGGCTGCACCAACCTCGGTGTCTGAGGCTGCACCAATCTGAGTGTCTGAGGCTGCACCAACCTGAGTGTCTGAGGCTGCACCAACCTGAGTGTCTGAGGCTGCACCAACCTCGGTGTCTGAGGCTGCACCAACCTGAGTGTCTGAGGCTGCACCAACCTGAGTGTCTGAAGCTGCACCAACCTGAGTGTCTGAGGCTGCACCAACCTGAGTGTCTGAGGCTGCACGAACCTGAGTGTCTGAGGCTGCACCAACCTGAGTGTCTGAAGCTGCACCAACCTCGGTGTCTGAGGCTGCACCAACCTGAGTGTCTGAGGCTGCACCAACCTCGGTGTCTGAGGCTGCACCAACCTGAGTGTCTGAGGCTGCACCAACCTCGGTGTCTGAGGCTGCAGCAACCTGAGTGCCTGAGGCTGCACCAACCTGAGTGTCTGAGGCTGCACCAACCTGAGTGTCTGAGGCTGCACCAACCTGAGTGTCTGAGGCTGCACCAACCTGAGTGTCTGAGGCAGCACCAACCTGAGTGTCTGAGGCTGCACCAACCTGAGTGTCTGAGGCTGCACCAACCTCGGTGTCTGAGGCTGCACCAACCTGAGTGTCTGGGGCTGCACCAACCTGAGTGTCTGAGGCTGCACCAACCTCGGTGTCTGAGGCTGCACCAACCTCGGGGTCTGAGGCTGCACCAACCTGAGTGTCACCGGCTGCACCAACCTCGGGGTCTGAGGCTGCACCAACCTGAGTGTCTGAGGCTGCACCAACCTGAGTGTCTGAGGCTGCACCAACCTGAGTGTCTGAGGCTGCACCAACCTGAGTGTCTGAGGCTGCACCAACCTCGGTGTCTGAGGCTGCACCAACCTCGGTGTCTGAGGCTGCACCAACCTGAGTGTCTGAGGCTGCACCAACCTGAGTGTCTGAGGCTGCGCCAACCTGAGTGTCTGAGGCTGCACCAACCTCGGTGTCTGAGGCTGCACCAACCTCGGTGTCTGAGGCTGCACCAACCTCGGTGTCTGAGGCTGCACCAACCTCGGTGTCTGAGGCTGCACCAACCTCGGTGTCTGAGGCTGCACCAACCTGAGTGTCTGAGGCTGCACCAACCTGAGTGTCTGAGGCTGCACCAACCTGAGTGTCTGAGGCTGCATCAACCTCGGTGTCTGAGGCTGCACCAACCTCGGTGTCTGAGGCTGCACCAACCTGAGTGTCTGAGGCTGCACCAACCTGAGTG
This sequence comes from Scyliorhinus torazame, assembly GCF_047496885.1. Classification (NCBI taxonomy): domain Eukaryota; kingdom Metazoa; phylum Chordata; class Chondrichthyes; order Carcharhiniformes; family Scyliorhinidae; genus Scyliorhinus; species Scyliorhinus torazame. The sequence goes on along the minus strand of NW_027308727.1, from coordinate 32,350 downwards.
TCTGAGGCTGCACCAACCTCGGTGTCTGAGGTTGCACCAACCTCGGTGTCTGAGGCTGCACCAACCTGAGTGTCTGAGGCTGCACCAACCTGAGTGTCTGAGGCTGCACCAACCTGAGTGTCTGAGGCTGCACCAACCTGAGTGTCTGAGGCTGCACCAACCTCGGTGTCTGAGGCTGCACCAACCTGAGTGTCTGAGGCTGCACCAACCTGAGTGTCTGAGGCTGCACCAACCTGAGTGTCTGAGGCTGCACCAACCTGAGTGTCTGAGGCTGCACCAACCTGAGTGTCTGAGGCTGCACCAACCTGAGTGTCTGAGGCTGCACCAACCTCGGTGTCTGAGGCTGCACCAACCTCGGTGTCTGAGGCTGCACCAACCTGAGTGTCTGAGGCTGCACCAACCTCGGTGTCTGAGGCTGCACCAACCTCGGTGTCTGAGGCTGCACCAACCTGAGTGTCTGAGGCTGCACCAACCTGAGTGTCTGAGGCTGCACCAACCTGAGTGTCTGAGGCTGCACCAACCTGAGTGTCTGAGGCTGCACCAACCTGAGTGTCTGAGGCTGCACCAACCTGAGTGTCTGAGGCTGCACCAACCTCGGTGTCTGAGGCTGCACCAACCTGAGTGTCTGAGGCTGCACCAACCTCGGTGTCTGAGGCTGCACCAACCTCGGTGTCTGAGGCTGCACCAACCTGAGTGTCTGAGGCTGCACCAACCTGAGTGTCTGAGGCTGCACCAACCTGAGTGTCTGAGGCTGCACCAACCTCGGTGTCTGAGGCTGCACCAACCTGAGTGTCTGAGGCTGCACCAACCTCGGTGTCTGAGGCTGCACCAACCTGAGTGTCTGAGGCTGCACCAACCTGAGTGTCTGAGGCTGCACCAACCTGAGTGTCTGAGGCTGCACCAACCTCGGTGTCTGAGGCTGCACCAACCTGAGTGTCTGAGGCTGCACCAACCTGAGTGTCTGAGGCTGCACCAACCCCGGTGTCTGAGGCTGCACCAACCTCGGTGTCTGAGGCTGCACCAACCTGAGTGTCTGAGGCTGCACCAACCTGAGTGTCTGAGGCTGCACCAACCTGAGTGTCTGAGGCTGCACCAACCTCGGTGTCTGAGGCTGCACCAACCTGAGTGTCTGAGGCTGCACCAAACTGAGTGTCTGAGGCTGCACCAACCCCGGTGTCTGAGGCTGCACCAACCTCGGTGTCTGAGGCTGCACCAACCTGAGTGTCTGAGGCTGCACCAACCTGAGTGTCTGAGGCTGCACCAACCTGAGTGTCTGAGGCTGCACCAACCTGAGTGTCTGAGGCTGCACCAACCTGAGTGTCTGAGGCTGCACCAACCTGAGTGTCTGAGGCTGCGCCAACCTGAGTGTCTGAGGCTGCACCAACCTCGGTGTCTGAGGCTGCACCAACCTCGGTGTCTGAGGCTGCACCAACCTCGGTGTCTGAGGCTGCACCAACCTCGGTGTCTGAGGCTGCACCAACCTCGGTGTCTGAGGCTGCACCAACCTGAGTGTCTGAGGCTGCACCAACCTGAGTGTCTGAGGCTGCACCAACCTGAGTGTCTGAGGCTGCATCAACCTCGGTGTCTGAGGCTGCACCAACCTCGGTGTCTGAGGCTGCACCAACCTGAGTGTCTGAGGCTGCACCAACCTGAGTGTCTGAGGCTGCACCAACCTGAGTGTCTGAGGCTGCACCAACCTGAGTGTCTGAGGCTGCACCAACCTGAGTGTCTGAGGCTGCACCAACCTGAGTGTCTGAGGCTGCATCAACCTCGGTGTCTGAGGCTGCACCAACCTCGGTGTCTGAGGCTGCACCAACCTGAGTGTCTGAGGCTGCACCAACCTGAGTGTCTGAGGCTGCACCAACCTGAGTGTCTGAGGCTGCACCAACCTGAGTGTCTGAGGCTGCACCAACCTGAGTGTCTGAGGCTGCACCAACCTGAGTGTCTGAGGCTGCACCAACCTGAGTGTCTGAGGCTGCACCAACCTGAGTGTCTGAGGCTGCACCAACCTCGGTGTCTGAGGCTGCACCAACCTGAGTGTCTGAGGCTGCACCAACCTGAGTGTCTGAGGCTGCACCAACCTGAGTGTCTGAGGCTGCACCAACCTGAGTGTCTGAGGCTGCACCAACCTGAGTGTCTGAGGCTGCACCAACCTGAGTGTCTGAGGCTGCACCAACCTCGGTGTCTGAGGCTGCACCAACCTCGGTGTCTGAGGCTGCACCAACCTGAGTGTCTGAGGCTGCACCAACCTCGGTGTCTGAGGCTGCACCAACCTCGGTGTCTGAGGCTGCACCAACCTGAGTGTCTGAGGCTGCACCAACCTGAGTGTCTGAGGCTGCACCAACCTGAGTGTCTGAGGCTGCACCAACCTGAGTGTCTGAGGCTGCACCAACCTGAGTGTCTGAGGCTGCACCAACCTGAGTGTCTGAGGCTGCACCAACCTCGGTGTCTGAGGCTGCACCAACCTGAGTGTCTGAGGCTGCACCAACCTCGGTGTCTGAGGCTGCACCAACCTCGGTGTCTGAGGCTGCACCAACCTGAGTGTCTGAGGCTGCACCAACCTGAGTGTCTGAGGCTGCACCAACCTGAGTGTCTGAGGCTGCACCAACCTCGGTGTCTGAGGCTGCACCAACCTGAGTGTCTGAGGCTGCACCAACCTCGGTGTCTGAGGCTGCACCAACCTGAGTGTCTGAGGCTGCACCAACCTGAGTGTCTGAGGCTGCACCAACCTGAGTGTCTGAGGCTGCACCAACCTCGGTGTCTGAGGCTGCACCAACCTGAGTGTCTGAGGCTGCACCAACCTGAGTGTCTGAGGCTGCACCAACCCCGGTGTCTGAGGCTGCACCAACCTCGGTGTCTGAGGCTGCACCAACCTGAGTGTCTGAGGCTGCACCAACCTGAGTGTCTGAGGCTGCACCAACCTGAGTGTCTGAGGCTGCACCAACCTGAGTGTCTGAGGCTGCACCAACCTGAGTGTCTGAGGCTGCACCAATCTGAGTGTCTGAGGCTGCACCAACCTGAGTGTCTGAGGCTGCACCAACCTCGGTGTCTGAGGCTGCACCAACCTGATTGTCTGAGGCTGCACCAACCTGAGTGTCTGAGGCTGCACCAACCTCGGTGTCTGAGGCTGCACCAACCTGAGTGTCTGAGGCTGCACCAACCTGAGTGTCTGAGGCTGCACCAACCTGAGTGTCTGAAGCTGCACCAACCTCGGTGTCTGAGGCTGCACCAACCTCGGTGTCTGAGGCTGCACCAACCTGAGTGTCTGAGGCTGCACCAACTTGAGTGTCTGAGGCTGCACCAACCTCGGTGTCTGAGGCTGCACCAACCCCGGTGTCTGAGGCTGCACCAACCTGAGTGTCTGAGTCTGCACCAACCTGAGTGTCTGAGGCTGCACCAACCTGAGTGTCTGAGGCTGCACCAACCTGAGTGTCTGAGGCTGCACCAACCTGAGTGTCTGAGGCTGCACCAACCTGAGTGTCTGAGGCTGCACCAACCTGAGTGTCTGAGGCTGCACCAATCTGAGTGTCTGAGGCTGCACCAACCTGAGTGTCTGAGGCTGCACCAACCCCGGTGTCTGAGGCTGCACCAACCTCGGTGTCTGAGGCTGCACCAACCTGAGTGTCTGAGGCTGCACCAACCTGAGTGTCTGAGGCTGCACCAACCTCGGTGTCTGAGGCTGCACCAACCTGAGTGTCTGAGGCTGCACCAACCTGAGTGTCTGAGGCTGCACCAACCTGAGTGTCTGAGGCTGCACCAACCTGAGTGTCTGAGGCTGCACCAACCTCGGTGTCTGAGGCTGCACCAGCCTCGGTGCTGAGGCTGCACCAACCTCGGTGTCTGAGGCTGCACCAACCTGAGTGTCTGAGGCTGCACCAACCTGAGTGTCTGAGGCTGCACCAACCTTGGTGTCTGAGGCTGCACCAACCTGAGTGACTGAGGCTGCACCAACCTGAGTGTCTGAGGCTGCACCAACCTGAGTGTCTGAGGCTGCACCAACCTGAGTGTCTGAGGCTGCACCAACCTCGGTGTCTGAGGCTGCACCAACCTGAGTGTCTGAGGCTGCACCAACCTGAGTGTCTGAGGCTGCACCAACCTCGGTGTCTGAGGCTGCACCAACCTGAGTGTCTGAGGCTGCACCAACCTGAGTGTCTGAGGCTGCACCAACCTGGGTGTCTGAGGCTGCACCAACCTCGGTGTCTGAGGCTGCACCAACCTCGGTGTCTGAGGCTGCACCAACCTGAGTGTCTGAGGCTGCACCAACCTGAGTGTCTGAGGCTGCACCAACCTGAGTGTCTGAGGCTGCACCAACCTGAGTGTCTGAGGCTGCACCAACCTGAGTGTCTGAGGCTGCACCAACCTGAGTGTCTGAGGCTGCACCAACCTGAGTGTCTGAGGCTGCACCAACCTCGGTGTCTGAGGCTGCACCAACCTGAGTGTCTGAGGCTGCACCAACCTGAGTGTCTGAGGCTGCACCAACCTGAGTGTCTGAGGCTGCACCAACCTGAGTGTCTGAGGCTGCACCAACCTGAGTGTCTGAGGCTGCACCAACCTGAGTGTCTGAGGCTGCACCAACCTCGGTGTCTGAGGCTGCACCAACCTCGGTGTCTGAGGCTGCACCAACCTGAGTGTCTGAGGCTGCACCAACCTCGGTGTCTGAGGCTGCACCAACCTCGGTGTCTGAGGCTGCACCAACCTGAGTGTCTGAGGCTGCACCAACCTGAGTGTCTGAGGCTGCACCAACCTGAGTGTCTGAGGCTGCACCAACCTGAGTGTCTGAGGCTGCACCAACCTGAGTGTCTGAGGCTGCACCAACCTGAGTGTCTGAGGCTGCACCAACCTCGGTGTCTGAGGCTGCACCAACCTGAGTGTCTGAGGCTGCACCAACCTCGGTGTCTGAAGCTGCACCAACCTCGGTGTCTGAGGCTGCACCAACCTGAGTGTCTGAGGCTGCACCAACCTGAGTGTCTGAGGCTGCACCAACCTGAGTGTCTGAGGCTGCACCAACCTCGGTGTCTGAGGCTGCACCAACCTGAGTGTCTGAGGCTGCACCAACCTCGGTGTCTGAGGCTGCACCAACCTGAGTGTCTGAGGCTGCACCAACCTGAGTGTCTGAGGCTGCACCAACCTGAGTGTCTGAGGCTGCACCAACCTCGGTGTCTGAGGCTGCACCAACCTGAGTGTCTGAGGCTGCACCAACCTGAGTGTCTGAGGCTGCACCAACCCCGGTGTCTGAGGCTGCACCAACCTCGGTGTCTGAGGCTGCACCAACCTGAGTGTCTGAGGCTGCACCAACCTGAGTGTCTGAGGCTGCACCAACCTGAGTGTCTGAGGCTGCACCAACCTGAGTGTCTGAGGCTGCACCAACCTGAGTGTCTGAGGCTGCACCAATCTGAGTGTCTGAGGCTGCACCAACCTGAGTGTCTGAGGCTGCACCAACCTCGGTGTCTGAGGCTGCACCAACCTGATTGTCTGAGGCTGCACCAACCTGAGTGTCTGAGGCTGCACCAACCTCGGTGTCTGAGGCTGCACCAACCTGAGTGTCTGAGGCTGCACCAACCTGAGTGTCTGAGGCTGCACCAACCTGAGTGTCTGAAGCTGCACCAACCTCGGTGTCTGAGGCTGCACCAACCTCGGTGTCTGAGGCTGCACCAACCTGAGTGTCTGAGGCTGCACCAACTTGAGTGTCTGAGGCTGCACCAACCTCGGTGTCTGAGGCTGCACCAACCCCGGTGTCTGAGGCTGCACCAACCTGAGTGTCTGAGTCTGCACCAACCTGAGTGTCTGAGGCTGCACCAACCTGAGTGTCTGAGGCTGCACCAACCTGAGTGTCTGAGGCTGCACCAACCTGAGTGTCTGAGGCTGCACCAACCTGAGTGTCTGAGGCTGCACCAACCTGAGTGTCTGAGGCTGCACCAATCTGAGTGTCTGAGGCTGCACCAACCTGAGTGTCTGAGGCTGCACCAACCCCGGTGTCTGAGGCTGCACCAACCTCGGTGTCTGAGGCTGCACCAACCTGAGTGTCTGAGGCTGCACCAACCTGAGTGTCTGAGGCTGCACCAACCTCGGTGTCTGAGGCTGCACCAACCTGAGTGTCTGAGGCTGCACCAACCTGAGTGTCTGAGGCTGCACCAACCTGAGTGTCTGAGGCTGCACCAACCTGAGTGTCTGAGGCTGCACCAACCTCGGTGTCTGAGGCTGCACCAGCCTCGGTGCTGAGGCTGCACCAACCTCGGTGTCTGAGGCTGCACCAACCTGAGTGTCTGAGGCTGCACCAACCTGAGTGTCTGAGGCTGCACCAACCTTGGTGTCTGAGGCTGCACCAACCTGAGTGACTGAGGCTGCACCAACCTGAGTGTCTGAGGCTGCACCAACCTGAGTGTCTGAGGCTGCACCAACCTGAGTGTCTGAGGCTGCACCAACCTCGGTGTCTGAGGCTGCACCAACCTGAGTGTCTGAGGCTGCACCAACCTGAGTGTCTGAGGCTGCACCAACCTGAGTGTCTGAGGCTGCACCAACCTGAGTGTCTGAGGCTGCACCAACCTGAGTGTCTGAGGCTGCACCAACCTCGGTGTCTGAGGCTGCACCAACCTCGGTGTCTGAGGCTGCACCAACCTGAGTGTCTGAGGCTACACCAACCTCGGTGTCTGAGGCTGCACCAACCTCGGTGTCTGAGGCTGCACCAACCTGAGTGTCTGAGGCTGCACCAACCTGAGTGTCTGAGGCTGCACCAACCTGAGTGTCTGAGGCTGCACCAACCTCGGTGTCTGAGGCAGCACCAACCTGAGTGTCTGAGGCTGCACCAACCTCGGTGTCTGAGGCTGCACCAACCTGAGTGTCTGAGGCTGCACCAACCTGAGTGTCTGAGGCTGCACCAACCTCGGTGTCTGAGGCTGCACCAACCTGAGTGTCTGAGGCTGCACCAACCTGAGTGTCTGAGGCTGCACCAACCTGAGTGTCTGAGGCTGCACCAACCTGAGTGTCTGAGGCTGCACCAACCTGAGTGTCTGAGGCTGCACCAACCTCGGTGTCTGAGGCTGCACCAACCTCGGTGTCTGAGGCTGCACCAACCTGAGTGTCTGAGGCTACACCAACCTCGGTGTCTGAGGCTGCACCAACCTCGGTGTCTGAGGCTGCACCAACCTGAGTGTCTGAGGCTGCACCAACCTGAGTGTCTGAGGCTGCACCAACCTGAGTGTCTGAGGCTGCACCAACCTCGGTGTCTGAGGCAGCACCAACCTGAGTGTCTGAGGCTGCACCAACCTCGGTGTCTGAGGCTGCACCAACCTGAGTGTCTGAGGCTGCACCAACCTGAGTGTCTGAGGCTGCACCAACCTCGGTGTCTGAGGCTGCACCAACCTGAGTGTCTGAGGCTGCACCAACCTCGGTGTCTGAGGCTGCACCAACCTCGGTGTCTGAGGCTGCACCAACCTGAGTGTCTGAGGCTGCACCAACCTGAGTGTCTGAGGCTGCACCAACCTGAGTGTCTGAGGCTGCACCAACCTGAGTGTCTGAGGCTGCACCAACCTCGGTGTCTGAGGCTGCACCAACCTGAGTGTCTGAGGCTGCACCAACCTGAGTGTCTGAGGCTGCACCAACCTCGGTGTCTGAGGCTGCACCAACCTGAGTGTCTGAGGCTGCACCAACCTCGGTGTCTGAGGCTGCACCAACCTGAGTGTCTGAGGCTGCACCAACCTGAGTGTCTGAGGCTGCACCAACCTGAGTGTCTGAGGCTGCACCAACCTGAGTGTCTGAGGCTGCACCAACCTGAGTGTCTGAGGCTGCACCAATCTGAGTGTCTGAGGCTGCACCAACCTGAGTGTCTGAGGCTGCACCAACCTCGGTGTCTGAGGCTGCACCAACCTGAGTGTCTGAGGCTGCACCAACCTGAGTGTCTGAAGCTGCACCAACCTGAGTGTCTGAGGCTGCACCAACCTGAGTGTCTGAGGCTGCACCAACCTCGGGGTCTGAGGCTGCACCAACCTGAGTGTCTGAGGCTGCACCAACCCCGGTGTCTGAGGCTGCACCAACCTCGGTGTCTGAGGCTGCACCAACCTGAGTGTCTGAGGCTGCACCAACCTGAGTGTCTGAGGCTGCACCAACCTCGGTGTCTGAGGCTGCACCAACCTGAGTGTCTGAGGCTGCACCAACCTGAGTGTCTGAGGCTGCACCAACCTCAGTGTCTGAGGCTGCACCAACCTGAGTGTCTGAGGCTGCACCAACCTGAGTGTCTGAGGCTGCACCAACCTGAGTGTCTGAGGCTGCACCAACCTGAGTGTCTGAGGCTGCACCAACCTGAGTGTCTGAGGCTGCACCAACCTCGGTGTCTGAGGCTGCACCAGCCTCGGTGTCTGAGGCTGCACCAACCTCGGTGTCTGAGGCTGCACCAACCTGAGTGTCTGAGGCTGCACCAACCTGAGTGTCTGAGGCTGCACCAACCTTGGTGTCTGAGGCTGCACCAACCTGAGTGACTGAGGCTGCACCAACCTGAGTGTCTGAGGCTGCACCAACCTGAGTGTCTGAGGCTGCACCAACCTCGGTGTCTGAGGCTGCACCAACCTGAGTGTCTGAGGCTGCACCAACCTGAGTGTCTGAGGCTGCACCAACCTGAGTGTCTGAGGCTGCACCAACCTGAGTGTCTGAGGCTGCACCAACCTGAGTGTCTGAGGCTGCACCAACCTCGGTGTCTGAGGCTGCACCAACCTCGGTGTCTGAGGCTGCACCAACCTGAGTGTCTGAGGCTGCACCAACCTCGGTGTCTGAGGCTGCACCAACCTGAGTGTCTGAGGCTGCACCAACCTGAGTGTCTGAGGCTGCACCAACCTCGGTGTCTGAGGCTGCACCAACCTGACTGTCTGAGGCTGCACCAACCTGAGTGTCTGAGGCTGCACCAACCTGAGTGTCTGAGGCTGCACCAACCTCGGTGTCTGAGGCTGCACCAACCTGAGTGTCTGAGGCTGCACCAACCTGAGTGTCTGAGGCTGCACCAACCTGAGTGTCTGAGGCTGCACCAACCTGAGTGTCTGAGGCTGCACCAACCTGAGTGTCTGAGGCGGCACCAACCTCGGTGTCTGAGGCTGCACCAACCTGAGTGTCTGAGGCTGCACCAACCTGAGTGTCTGAGGCTGCACCAATCTGAGTGTCTGAGGCTGCACCAACCTGAGTGTCTGAGGCTGCACCAACCTGAGTGTCTGAGGCTGCACCAACCTGAGTGTCTGAGGCTGCACCAACCTGAGTGTCTGAGGCTGCACCAACCTGAGTGTCTGAGGCTGCACCAACCTGAGTGTCTGAGGCTGCACCAACCTGAGTGTCTGAGGCTGCACCAACCTGAGTGTCTGAGGCTGCACCAATCTGAGTGTCTGAGGCTGCACCAACCTGAGTGTCTGAGGCTGCACCAACCTGAGTGTCTGAGGCTGCACCAACCTCGGTGTCTGAGGCTGCACCAACCTGAGTGTCTGAGGCTGCACCAACCTGAGTGTCTGAGGCTGCACCAACCTGAGTGTCTGAGGCTGCACCAACCTGAGTGTCTGAGGCTGCACCAACCTGAGTGTCTGAGGCTGCACCAACCTGAGTGTCTGAGGCTGCACCCACCTTGGTGTCTGAGGCTGCACCAACCTGAGTGTCTGAGGCTGCAGCAACCTGAGTGTCTGAGGCTGCACCAACCTGAGTGTCTGAGGCTGCACCAACCTCGGTGTCTGAGGCTGCACCAACCTCGGTGTCTGAGGCTGCACCAACCTCGGTGTCTGAGGCTGCACCAACCTGAGTGTCTGAGGCTGCACCAACCTGAGTGTCTGAGGCTGCACCAACCTGAGTTTCTGAGGCTGCACCAACCTGAGTGTCTGAGGCTGCACCAACCTGAGTGTCTGAGGCTGCACCAACCTGAGTGTCTGAGGCTGCACCAACCTGAGTGTCTGAGGCTGCACCAACCTGAGTGTCTGAGGCTGCACCAACCTGAGTGTCTGAGGCTGCACCAACCTCGGTGTCTGAGGCTGCACCAACCTCGGTGTCTGAGGCTGCACCAACCTCGGTGTCTGAGGCTGCACCAACCTGAGTGTCTGAGGCTGCACCAACCTGAGTGTCTGAGGCTGCACCAACCTGAGTTTCTGAGGCTGCACCAACCTGAGTGTCTGAGGCTGCACCAACCTGAGTGTCTGAGGCTGCACCAACCTGAGTGTCTGAGGCTGCACCAACCTGAGTGTCTGAGGCTGCACCAACCTGAGTGTCTGAGGCTGCACCAACCTGAGTGTCTGAGGCTGCACCAACCTGAGTGTCTGAGGCTGCACCAACCTCGGTGTCTGAGGCTGCACCAACCTGAGTGTCTGAGGCTGCACCAACCTGAGTGTCTGAGGCTGCACCAACCTCGGTGTCTGAGGCTGCACCAACCTCGGTGTCTGAGGCTGCACCAACCCGAGTGTCTGAGGCTGCACCAACCTGAGTGTCTGAGGCTGCACCAACCTGAGTGTCTGAGGCTGCACCAACCTGAGTGTCTGAGGCTGCTCCAACCTGAGTGTCTGAGGCTGCACCAACCTCGGTGTCTGAGGCTGCACCAACCTGAGTGTCTGAGGCTGCACCAACCTCGGTGTCTGAGGCTGCACCAACCTCGGTGTCTGAGGCTGCACCAACCTCGGTGTCTGAGGCTGCACCAACCTGAGTGTCTGAGGCTGCACCAACCTGAGTGTCTGAGGCTGCACCAACCTGAGTGTCTGAGGCTGCACCAACCTCGGTGTCTGAGGCTGCACCAACCTGAGTGTCTGAGGCTGCACCAACCTGAGTGTCTGAGGCTGCACCAACCTCGGTGTCTGAGGCTGCACCAACCTCGGGGTCTGAGGCTGCACCAACCTCGGTGTCTGAGGCTGCACCAACCTCGGTGTCTGAGGCTGCACCAACCTGAGTGTCTGAGGCTGCACCAACCTGAGTGTCTGAGGCTGCACCAACCTGAGTGTCTGAGGCTGCACCAACCTCGGTGTCTGAGGCTGCACCAACCTCGGTGTCTGAGGCTGCACCAACCTGAGTGTCTGAGGCTGCACCAACCTGAGTGTCTGAGGCTGCACCAACCTGAGTGTCTGAGGCTGCACCAACCTGAGTGTCTGAGGCTGCACCAACCTGAGTGTCTGAGGCTGCACCAACCTGAGTGTCTGAGGCTGCACCAACCTGAGTGTCTGAGGCTGCACCAACCTCGGTGTCTGAGGCTGCACCAACCCGAGTGTCTGAGGCTGCACCAACCTGAGTGTCTGAGGCTGCACCAACCTGAGTGTCTGAGGCTGCACCAACCTGAGTGTCTGAGGCTGCACCAACCTGAGTGTCTGAGGCTGCACCAACCTCGGTGTCTGAGGCTGCACCAACCTGAGTGTCTGAGGCTGCACCAACCTCGGTGTCTGAGGCTGCACCAACCTCGGTGTCTGAGGCTGCACCAACCTCGGTGTCTGAGGCTGCACCAACCTGAGTGTCTGAGGCTGCACCAACCTGAGTGTCTGAGGCTGCACCAACCTGAGTGTCTGAGGCTGCACCAACCTGAGTGTCTGAGGCTGCACCAACCTCGGTGTCTGAGGCTGCACCAACCTCGGTGTCTGAGGCTGCACCAACCTCGGGGTCTGAGGCTGCACCAACCTCGGTGTCAGAGGCTGCACCAACCTGAGTGTCTGAGGCTGCACCAACCTCGGTGTCTGAGGCTGCACCAACCTGAGTGTCTGAGGCTGCACCAACCTGAGTGTCTGAGGCTGCACCAACCTGAGTGTCTGAGGCTGCACCAACCTCGGTGTCTGAGGCTGCACCAACCTCGGTGTCTGAGGCTGCACCAACCCGAGTGTCTGAGGCTGCACCAACCTGAGTGTCTGAGGCTGCACCAACCTGAGTGTCTGAGGCTGCACCAACCTGAGTGTCTGAGGCTGCACCAACCTGAGTGTCTGAGGCTGCACCAACCTGAGTGTCTGAGGCTGCACCAACCTGAGTGTCTGAGGCTGCACCAACCTCGGTGTCTGAGGCTGCACCAACCTGAGTGTCTGAGGCTGCACCAACCTCGGTGTCTGAGGCTGCACCAACCTCGGTGTCTGAGGCTGCACCAACCTCGGTGTCTGAGGCTGCACCAACCTGAGTGTCTGAGGCTGCACCAACCTGAGTGTCTGAGGCTGCACCAACCTGAGTGTCTGAGGCTGCACCAACCTGAGTGTCTGAGGCTGCACCAACCTGAGTGTCTGAGGCTGCACCAACCTCGGTTTCTGAGGCTGCACCAACCTCGGTGTCTGAGGCTGCACCAACCTCGGGGTCTGAGGCTGCACCAACCTCGGTGTCTGAGGCTGCACCAACCTCGGTGTCTGAGGCTGCACCAACCTGAGTGTCTGAGGCTGCACCAACCTGAGTGTCTGAGGCTGCACCAACCTGAGTGTCTGAGGCTGCACCAACCTCGGTGTCTGAGGCTGCACCAACCTCGGTGTCTGAGGCTGCACCAACCTGAGTGTCTGAGGCTGCACCAACCTGAGTGTCTGAGGCTGCACCAACCTGAGTGTCTGAGGCTGCACCAACCTCGGTGTCTGAGGCTGCACCAACCTCGGTGTCTGAGGCTGCACCAACCTGAGTGTCTGAGGCTGCACCAACCTCGGTGTCTGAGGCTGCACCAACCTGAGTGTCTGAGGCTGCACCAACCTCGGTGTCTGAGGCTGCACCAACCTCGGTGTCTGAGGCTGCACCAACCTGAGTGTCTGAGGCTGCACCAACCTCGGTGTCTGAGGCTGCACCAACCTGAGTGTCTGAGGCTGCACCAACCTCGGTGTCTGAGGCTGCACCAACCTGAGTGTCTGAGGCTGCACCAACCTGAGTGTCTGAGGCTGCACCAACCCCGGTGTCTGAGGCTGCACCAACCTCGGTGTCTGAGGCTGCACCAACCTGAGTGTCTGAGGCTGCACCAACCTGAGTGTCTGAGGCTGCACCAACCTGAGTGTCTGAGGCTGCATCAACCTGAGTGTCTGAGGCTGCACCAACCTGAGTGTCTGAGGCTGCACCAACCTCGGTGTCTGAGGCTGCACCAACCTGAGTGTCTGAAGCTGCACCAACCTCGGTGTCTGAGGCTGCACCAACCTGAGTGTCTGAGGCTGCACCAACATCGGTGTCTGAGGCTGCACCAACCTGAGTGTCTGAGGCTGCACCAACCTGAGTGTCTGAGGCTGCACCAACCTGAGTGTCTGAGGCTGCAACAACCTGAGTGTCTGAGGCTGCACCAACCTGAGTGTCTGAGGCTGCACCAACCTCGGTGTCTGAGGCTGCACCAGCCTCGGTGTCTGAGGCTGCACCAACCTCGGTGTCTGAGGCTGCACCAACCTGAGTGTCTGAGGCTGCACCAACCTGAGTGTCTGAGGCTGCACCAACCTTGGTGTCTGAGGCTGCACCAACCTCGGTGTCTGAGGCTGCACCAACCTCGGTGTCTGAGGCTGCACCAACCTGAGTGTCTGAGGCTGCACCAACCTGAGTGTCTGAGGCTGCACCAACCTGAGTGTCTGAGGCTGCACCAACCTGAGTGTCTGAGGCTGCACCAACCTGAGTGTCTGAGGCTGCACCAACCTCGGTGTCTGAGGCTGCACCAACCTGAGTGTCTGAGGCTGCACCAACCTGAGTGTCTGAGGCTGCACCAACCTGAGTGTCTGAGGCTGCACCAACCTGAGTGTCTGAGGCTGCACCAACCTGAGTGTCTGAGGCTGCACCAACCTCGGTGTCTGAGGCTGCACCAACCTGAGTGTCTGAGGCTGCATCAACCAGAGTGTCTGAGGCTGCACCAACCTCGGTGTCTGAAGCTGCACCAACCTGAGTGTCTGAGGCTGCACCAACCTGAGTGTCTGAGGCTGCACCAACCTCGGTGTCTGAGGCTGCACCAACCTCGGTGTCTGAGGCTGCACCAACCTGAGTGTCTGAGGCTGCACCAACCTCGGTGTCTGAGGCTGCACCAACCTGAGTGTCTGAGGCTGCACCAACCTGAGTATCTGAAGCTGCACCAACCTGAGTGTCTGAGGCTGCACCAACCTGAGTGTCTGAGGCTGCACCAACCTCGGTGTCTGAGGCTGCACCAACCTGAGTGTCTGAAGCTGCACCAACCTCGGTGTCTGAGGCTGCACCAACCTGAGTGTCTGAGGCTGCACCAACCTGAGTGTCTGAGGCTGCACCAACCTCGGTGTCTGAGGCTGCACCAACCTGAGTGTCTGAGGCTGCACCAACCTGAGTGTCTGAGGCTGCACCAACCTGAGTGTCTGAAGCTGCACCAACCTCGGTGTCTGAGGCTGCACCAACCTGAGTGTCTGAGGCTGCACCAACCTCGGTGTCTGAGGCTGCACCAACCTGAGTGTCTGAGGCTGCACCAACCTCGGTGTCTGAGGCTGCACCAACCTGAGTGTCTGAGGCTGCACCAACCTGAGTGTCTGAGGCTGCACCAACCTCGGTGTCTGAGGCTGCACCAACCTCGGTGTCTGAGGCTGCACCAACCTGAGTGTCTGAGGCTGCACCAACCTGAGTGTCTGAGGCTGCACCAACCTGAGTGTCTGAGGCTGCATCAACCAGAGTGTCTGAGGCTGCACCAACCTCGGTGTCTGAAGCTGCACCAACCTCGGTGTCTGAGGCTGCACCAACCTGAGTGTCTGAGGCTGCACCAACCTGAGTGTCTGAGGCTGCACCAACCTCGGTGTCTGAGGCTGCACCAACCTGAGTGTCTGAGGCTGCACCAACCTGAGTGTCTGAGGCTGCACCAACCTGAGTGTCTGAGGCTGCACCAACCTGAGTGTCTGAGGCTGCACCAACCTGAGTGTCTGAGGCTGCACCAACCTCGGTTTCTGAGGCTGCACCAACCTCGGTGTCTGAGGCTGCACCAACCTCGGGGTCTGAGGCTGCACCAACCTCGGTGTCTGAGGCTGCACCAACCTCGGTGTCTGAGGCTGCACCAACCTGAGTGTCTGAGGCTGCACCAACCTGAGTGTCTGAGGCTGCACCAACCTGAGTGTCTGAGGCTGCACCAACCTCGGTGTCTGAGGCTGCACCAACCTCGGTGTCTGAGGCTGCACCAACCTGAGTGTCTGAGGCTGCACCAACCTGAGTGTCTGAGGCTGCACCAACCTGAGTGTCTGAGGCTGCACCAACCTCGGTGTCTGAGGCTGCACCAACCTCGGTGTCTGAGGCTGCACCAACCTGAGTGTCTGAGGCTGCACCAACCTCGGTGTCTGAGGCTGCACCAACCTGAGTGTCTGAGGCTGCACCAACCTCGGTGTCTGAGGCTGCACCAACCTCGGTGTCTGAGGCTGCACCAACCTGAGTGTCTGAGGCTGCACCAACCTCGGTGTCTGAGGCTGCACCAACCTGAGTGTCTGAGGCTGCACCAACCTCGGTGTCTGAGGCTGCACCAACCTGAGTGTCTGAGGCTGCACCAACCTGAGTGTCTGAGGCTGCACCAACCCCGGTGTCTGAGGCTGCACCAACCTCGGTGTCTGAGGCTGCACCAACCTGAGTGTCTGAGGCTGCACCAACCTGAGTGTCTGAGGCTGCACCAACCTGAGTGTCTGAGGCTGCACCAACCTGAGTGTCTGAAGCTGCACCAACCTCGGTGTCTGAGGCTGCACCAACCTGAGTGTCTGAGGCTGCACCAACCTCGGTGTCTGAGGCTGCACCAACCTGAGTGTCTGAAGCTGCACCAACCTCGGTGTCTGAGGCTGCACCAACCTGAGTGTCTGAGGCTGCACCAACATCGGTGTCTGAGGCTGCACCAACCTGAGTGTCTGAGGCTGCACCAACCTGAGTGTCTGAGGCTGCACCAACCTGAGTGTCTGAGGCTGCACCAACCTGAGTGTCTGAGGCTGCACCAACCTGAGTGTCTGAGGCTGCAACAACCTGAGTGTCTGAGGCTGCACCAACCTGAGTGTCTGAGGCTGCACCAACCTCGGTGTCTGAGGCTGCACCAGCCTCGGTGTCTGAGGCTGCACCAACCTCGGTGTCTGAGGCTGCACCAACCTGAGTGTCTGAGGCTGCACCAACCTGAGTGTCTGAGGCTGCACCAACCTTGGTGTCTGAGGCTGCACCAACCTCGGTGTCTGAGGCTGCACCAACCTCGGTGTCTGAGGCTGCACCAACCTCGGTGTCTGAGGCTGCACCAACCTGAGTGTCTGAGGCTGCACCAACCTGAGTGTCTGAGGCTGCACCAACCTGAGTGTCTGAGGCTGCACCAACCTCGGTGTCTGAGGCAGCACCAACCTGAGTGTCTGAGGCTGCACCAACCTGAGTGTCTGAGGCTGCACCAACCTGAGTGTCTGAGGCTGCACCAACCTGAGTGTCTGAGGCTGCACCAACCTCGGTGTCTGAGGCTGCACCAACCTGAGTGTCTGAGGCTGCATCAACCAGAGTGTCTGAGGCTGCACCAACCTCGGTGTCTGAAGCTGCACCAACCTGAGTGTCTGAGGCTGCACCAACCTGAGTGTCTGAGGCTGCACCAACCTCGGTGTCTGAGGCTGCACCAACCTCGGTGTCTGAGGCTGCACCAACCTGAGTGTCTGAGGCTGCACCAACCTCGGTGTCTGAGGCTGCACCAACCTGAGTGTCTGAGGCTGCACCAACCTGAGTATCTGAGGCTGCACCAACCTGAGTGTCTGAGGCTGCACCAACCTGAGTGTCTGAGGCTGCACCAACCTCGGTGTCTGAGGCTGCACCAACCTGAGTGTCTGAAGCTGCACCAACCTCGGTGTCTGAGGCTGCACCAACCTGAGTGTCTGAGGCTGCACCAACCTGAGTGTCTGAGGCTGCACCAACCTCGGTGTCTGAGGCTGCACCAACCTGAGTGTCTGAGGCTGCACCAACCTGAGTGTCTGAGGCTGCACCAACCTGAGTGTCTGAAGCTGCACCAACCTCGGTGTCTGAGGCTGCACCAACCTGAGTGTCTGAGGCTGCACCAACCTGAGTGTCTGAGGCTGCACCAACCTCGGTGTATGAGGCTGCACCAACCTGAGTGTCTGAGGCTGCACCAACCTCGGTGTCTGAGGCTGCACCAACCTGAGTGTCTGAGGCTGCACCAACCTGAGTGTCTGAGGCTGCACCAACCTCGGTGTCTGAGGCTGCACCAACCTCGGTGTCTGAGGCTGCACCAACCTGAGTGTCTGAGGCTGCACCAACCTGAGTGTCTGAGGCTGCACCAACCTGAGTGTCTGAGGCTGCACCAACCTCGGTGTCTGAGGCTGCACCAACCTCGGTGTCTGAGGCTGCACCAACCTCGGTGTCTGAGGCTGCACCAACCTCGGTGTCTGAGGCTGCACCAACCTGAGTGTCTGAGGCTGCACCAACCTGAGTGTCTGAGGCTGCACCAACCTCGGTGTCTGAGGCTGCACCAACCTGAGTGTCTGAGGCTGCACCAACCTGAGTGTCTGAGGCTGCACCAACCTGAGTGTCTGAGGCTGCACCAACCTCGGTGTCTGAGGCTGCACCAACCTGAGTGTCTGAGGCTGCACCAACCTCGTTGTCTGAGGCTGCACCAACCTGAGTGTCTGAGGCTGCACCAACCTGAGTGTCTGAGGCTGCACCAACCTGAGTGTCTGAGGCTGCACCAACCTCGTTGTCTGAGGCTGCACCAACCTCGGTGTCTGAGGCTGCACCAACCTCGGTGTCTGAGGCTGCACCAACCTGAGTGTCTGAGGCTGCACCAACCTGAGTGTCTGAGGCTGCACCAACCTCGGTGTCTGAGGCTGCACCAACCTGAGTGTCTGAGGCTGCACCAACCTGAGTGTCTGAGGCTGCACCAACCTCGGTGTCTGAGGCTGCACCAACCTTGGGGTCTGAGGCTGCACCAACCTGAGTGTCTGAGGCTGCACCAACCTGAGTGTCTGAGGCTGCACCCACCTCGGTGTCTGAGGCTGCACCAACCTGAGTGTCTGAGGCTGCACCAACCTCGGTGTCTGAGGCTGCACCAACCTCGGTGTCTGAGGCTGCACCAACCTCGGAACCTCGGTGTCTGAGGCTGCACGAACCTCGGTGTCTGAGGCTGCACCAACCTGAGTGTCTGAGGCTGCACCAACCTGAGTGTCTGAGGCTGCACCAACCTGAGTGTCTGAGGCTGCACCAACCTGAGTGTCTGAGGCTGCACCAACCTCGGTGTCTGAGGCTGCACCAACCTCGGTGTCTGAGGCTGCACCAACCTCGGAACCTCGGTGTCTGAGGCTGCACGAACCTCGGTGTCTGAGGCTGCACCAACCTGAGTGTCTGAGGCTGCACCAACCTGAGTGTCTGAGGCTGCACCAACCTGAGTGTCTGAGGCTGCACCAACCTGAGTGTCTGAGGCTGCACCAACCTCGGTGTCTGAGGCTGCACCAACCTCGGTGTCTGAGGCTGCACCAACCTCGGTGTCTGAGGCTGCACCAACCTCGGTGTCTGAGGCTGCACCAACCTCGGTGTCTGAGGCTGCACCAACCTGAGTGTCTGAGGCTGCACCAACCTGAGTGTCTGAGGCTGCACCAACCCCGGTGTCTGAGGCTGCACCAACCTGAGTGTCTGAGGCTGCACCAACCTGAGTGTCTGAGGCTGCACCAACCCCGGTGTCTGAGGCTGCACCAACCTCGGTGTCTGAGGCTGCACCAACCTGAGTGTCTGAGGCTGCACCAACCTGAGTGTCTGAGGCTGCACAAACCTGAGTGTCTGAGGCTGCACCAACCTGAGTGTCTGAGGCTGCACCAACCTGAGTGTCTGAGGCTGCACCAACCTGAGTGTCTGAGGCTGCACCAACCTGAGTGTCTGAGGCTGCACCAACCTGAGTGTCTGAGGCTGCACCAACCTGAGTGTCTGAGGCTGCACCAACCTCGGTGTCTGAGGCTGCACCAACCTGAGTGTCTGAGGCTGCACCAACCTCGGTGTCTGAGGCTGCACCAACCTGAGTGTCTGAGGCTGCACCAACCTGAGTGTCTGAGGCTGCACCAACCTGAGTGTCTGAGGCTGCACCAACCTCGGTGTCTGAGGCTGCACCAACCTGAGTGTCTGAGGCTGCACCAACCTGAGTGTCTGAGGCTGCACCAACCTGAGTGTCTGAGGCTGCACCAACCTCGGTGTCTGAGGCTGCACCAACCTGAGTGTCTGAGGCTGCACCAACCTGAGTGTCTGAGGCTGCACCAACCTCGGTGTCTGAGGCTGCACCAACCTGAGTGTCTGAGGCTGCACCAACCTGAGTGTCTGAGGCTGCACCAACCTGAGTGTCTGAGGCTGCACCAACCTCGGTGTCTGAGGCTGCACCAACCTGAGTGTCTGAGGCTGCACCAACCTGAGTGTCTGAGGCTGCACCAACCTCGGTGTCTGAGGCTGCACCAACCTGAGTGTCTGAGGCTGCACCAACCTGAGTGTCTGAGGCTGCACCAACCTGAGTGTCTGAGGCTGCACCAACCTGAGTGTCTGAGGCTGCACCAACCTGAGTGTCTGAGGCTGCACCAACCTGAGTATCTGAGGCTGCACCAACCTCGGTGTCTGAGGCTGCACCAACCTGAGTGTCTGAGGCTGCACCAACCTCGGTGTCTGAGGCTGCACCAACCTGAGTGTCTGAGGCTGCACCAACCTGAGTGTCTGAGGCTGCACCAACCTCGGTGTCTGAGGCTGCACCAACCTGAGTGTCTGAGGCTGCACCAACCTGAGTGTCTGATGCTGCACCAACCTGAGTGTCTGAGGCTGCACCAACCTGAGTGTCTGAGGCTGCACCAACCTGAGTGTCTGAGGCTGCACCAACCTGAGTGTCTGAGGCTGCACCAACCTGAGTGTCTGAGGCTGCACCAACCTGAGTGTCTGAGGCTGCACCAACCTGAGTGTCTGAGGCTGCACCAACCTGAGTGTCTGAGGCTGCACCAACCTCGATGTCTGAGGCTGCACCAACCTGAGTGTCTGAGGCTGCACGAACCTGAGTGTCTGAGGCTGCACCAACCTCGGTGTCTGAGGCTGCACCAACCTGAGTGTCTGAGGCTGCACCAACCTGAGTGTCTGAGGCTGCACCAACCTGAGTGTCTGAGGCTGCACCAACCTGAGTGTCTGAGGCTGCACCAACCTGAGTGTCTGAGGCTGCACCAACCTCGGTGTCTGAGGCTGCACCAACCTGAGTGTCTGAGGCTGCACCAACCTGAGTGTCTGAGGCTGCACCAACCTCGGTGTCTGAGGCTGCACCAACCTGAGTGTCTGAGGCTGCACCAACCTGAGTGTCTGAGGCTGCACCAACCTCGGTGTCTGAGGCTGCACCAACCTGAGTGTCTGAGGCTGCACCAACCTGAGTGTCTGAGGCTGCACCAACCTGAGTGTCTGAGGCTGCACCAACCTGAGTGTCTGAGGCGGCACCAACCTCGGTGTCTGAGGCTGCACCAACCTGAGTGTCTGAGGCTGCACCAACCTGAGTGTCTGAGGCGGCACCAACCTCGGTGTCTGAGGCTGCACCAACCTGAGTGTCTGAGGCTGCACCACCCTGAGTGTCGGAGGCTGCACCAATCTGAGTGTCTGAGGCTGCACCAACCTGAGTGTCTGAGGCTGCACCAACCTGAGTGTCTGAGGCTGCACCAACCTGAGTGTCTGAGGCTGCACCAACCTCGGTGTCTGAGGCTGCACCAACCTCGGTGTCTGAGGCTGCACCAACCTGAGTGTCTGAGGCTGCACCAACCTGAGTGTCTGAGGCGGCACCAACCTCGGTGTCTGAGGCTGCACCAACCTGAGTGTCTGAGGCTGCACCAACCTGAGTGTCTGAGGCGGCACCAACCTCGGTGTCTGAGGCTGCACCAACCTCGGTGTCTGAGGCTGCACCAACCTGAGTGTCTGAGGCTGCACCACCCTGAGTGTCGGAGGCTGCACCAATCTGAGTGTCTGAGGCTGCACCAACCTGAGTGTCTGAGGCTGCACCAACCTGAGTGTCTGAGGCTGCACCAACCTGAGTGTCTGAGGCTGCACCAACCTCGGTGTCTGAGGCTGTACCAACCTCGGTGTCTGAGGCTGCACCAACCTGAGTGTCTGAGGCTGCACCAACCTGAGTGTCTGAGGCTGCACCAACCTCGGTGTCTGAGGCTGCACCAACCTGAGTGTCTGAGGCTGCACCAACCTCGGTGTCTGAGGCTGCACCAACCTGAGTGTCTGAGGCTGCACCAACCTGAGTGTCTGAGGCTGCACCAACCTGAGTGTCTGAGGCTGCACCAACCTCGGTGTCTGAGGCTGCACCAACCTGAGTGTCTGAGGCTGCACCAACCTGAGAGCCTGAGGCTGCACCAACCTCGGTGTCTGAGGCTGCACCAACCTGAGTGTCTGAGGCTGCACCAACCTCGGTGTCTGAGGCTGCACCAACCTCGGTGTCTGAGGCTGCACCAACCTGAGTGTCTGAGGCTGCACCAACCTGAGTGTCTGAGGCTGCACCAACCTCGGTGTCTGAGGCTGCACCAACCTCGGTGTCTGAGGCTGCACCAACCTGAGTGTCTGAGGCTGCACCAACCTCGGTGTCTGAGGCTGCACCAACCTCGGTGTCTGAGGCTGCACCAACCTGAGTGT
Source organism: Scyliorhinus torazame (assembly GCF_047496885.1). Taxonomy (NCBI): domain Eukaryota; kingdom Metazoa; phylum Chordata; class Chondrichthyes; order Carcharhiniformes; family Scyliorhinidae; genus Scyliorhinus; species Scyliorhinus torazame. The sequence continues at coordinate 10,855 of NW_027308727.1, read as the reverse complement.
CTGAGGCTGCACCAACCTGAGTGTCTGAGGCTGCACCAACCTGAGTGTCTGAGGCTGCACCAACCTGAGTGTCTGAGGCTGCACCAACCTGAGTGTCTGAAGCTGCACCAACCTCGGTGTCTGAGGCTGCACCAACCTCGGTGTCTGAGGCTGCACCAACCTGAGTGTCTGAGGCTGCACCAACCTGAGTGTCTGAGGCTGCACCAACCTGAGTGTCTGAGGCTGCACCAACCTGAGTGTCTGAGGCTGCACCAACCTGAGTGTCTGAGGCTGCACCAACCTGAGTGTCTGAGGCTGCATCAACCAGAGTGTCTGAGGCTGCACCAACCTGAGTGTCTGAGGCTGCACCAAACTGAGTGTCTGAAGCTGCACCAACCTCGGTGTCTGAGGCTGCACCAACCTGAGTGTCTGAGGCTGCACCAGCCTGAGTGTCTGAAGCTGCACCAACCTCGGTGTCTGAGGCTGCACCAACCTGAGTGTCTGAGGCTGCACCAACCTGAGTGTCTGAGGCTGCACCAACCTGAGTGTCTGAGGCTGCACCAACCTGAGTGTCTGAGGCTGCACCAACCTGAGTGTCTGAGGCTGCACCAACCTCGGTGTCTGAGGCTGCACCAACCTGAGTGTCTGAGGCTGCACCAACCTGAGTGTCTGAGGCTGCACCAACCTGAGTGTCTGAGGCTGCACCAACCTGAGTGCCTGAGGCTGCACCAACCTGAGTGTCTGAGGCTGCACCAACCTGAGTGTCTGAGGCTGCACCAACCTCGGTGTCTGAGGCTGCACCAACCTGAGTGTCTGAGGCTGCACCAACCTGAGTGTCTGAGGCTGCACCAACCTGAGTGTCTGAGGCTGCATCAACCAGAGTGTCTGAGGCTGCACCAACCTGAGTGTCTGAGGCTGCACCAAACTGAGTGTCTGAAGCTGCACCAACCTCGGTGTCTGAGGCTGCACCAACCTGAGTGTCTGAGGCTGCACCAGCCTGAGTGTCTGAAGCTGCACCAACCTCGGTGTCTGAGGCTGCACCAACCTGAGTGTCTGAGGCTGCACCAACCTGAGTGTCTGAGGCTGCACCAACCTGAGTGTCTGAGGCTGCACCAACCTGAGTGTCTGAGGCTGCACCAACCTGAGTGTCTGAGGCTGCACCAACCTGAGTGTCTGAGGCTGCACCAACCTGAGTGTCTGAGGCTGCACCAACCTGAGTGTCTGAGGCTGCACCAACCTGAGCGTCTGAGGCTGCACCAACCTGAGTGTCTGAGGCTGCATCAACCAGAGTGTCTGAGGCTGCACCAACCTTGGTGTCTGAAGCTGCACCAACCTCGGTGTCTGAAGCTGCACCAACCTCGGTGTCTGAGGCTGCACCAACCTGAGTGTCTGAGGCTGCACCAACCTGAGTGTCTGAAGCTGCACCAACCTCGGTGTCTGAGGCTGCACCAACCTCGGTGTCTGAGGCTGCACCAACCTGAGTGTCTGAGGCTGCACCAACCTCGGTGTCTGAGGCTGCACCAACCTGAGTGTCTGAGGCTGCACCAACCTCGGTGTCTGAGGCTGCACCAACCTCGGTGTCTGAGGCTGCACCAACCTGAGTGTCTGAGGCTGCACCAACCTCGGTGTCTGAGGCTGCACCAACCTGAGTGTCTGAGGCTGCACCAACCTGAGTGTCTGAGGCTGCACCAACCTCGGTGTCTGAGGCTGCACCAACCTGAGTGTCTGAGGCTGCACCAACCTCGGTGTCTGAGGCTGCACCAACCTGAGTGTCTGAGGCTGCACCAACCTGAGTGTCTGAGGCTGCACCAACCTGAGTGTCTGAGGCTGCACCAACCTGAGTGTCTGAAGCTGCACCAACCTGAGTGTCTGAGGCTGCACCAACCTGAGTGTCTGAGGCTGCACCAACCTGAGTGTCTGAAGCTGCACCAACCTCGGTGTCTGAGGCTGCACCAACCTGAGTGTCTGAAGCTGCACCAACCTGAGTGTCTGAGGCTGCACCAACCTGAGTGTCTGAGGCTGCACCAACCTGAGTGTCTGAGTCTGCACCAACCTCGGTGTCTGAGGCTGAACCAACCTGAGTGTCTGAGGCTGCACCAACCTGAGTGTCTGAGGCTGCACCAACCTCGGTGTCTGAGGTTGCACCAACCTGAGTGTCTGAGGCTGCACCAACCTGAGTGTCTGAGGCTGCACCAACCTGAGTGTCTGAGGCTGCACCAACCTGAGTGTCTGAGGCTGCACCAACCTGAGTGTCTGAGGCTGCACCAACCTGAGTGTCTGAGGCTGCACCAACCTGAGTGTCTGAGGCTGCACCAACCTGAGTGTCTGAAGCTGCACCAACCTGAGGGTCTGAGGCTGCACCATCCTGAGTGTCTGAGGCTGCACCAACCTGAGTGTCTGAGGCTGCACCAACCTGAGTGTCTGAGGCTGCACCAACCTGAGTGTCTGAGGCTGCACCAACCTCGGTGTCTGAGGCTGCACCAACCTGAGTGTCTGAGGCTGCACCAACCTGAGTGTCTGAGGCTGCACCAACCTGAGTGTCTGAGGCTGCACCAACCTGAGTGTCTGAGGCTGCACCAACCTCGGTGTCTGAGGCTGCACCAACCTGAGTGTCTGAGGCTGCACCAACCTGAGTGTCTGAGGCTGCACCAACCTGAGAGCCTGAGGCTGCACCAACCTCGGTGTCTGAGGCTGCACCAACCTCGGTGTCTGAGGCTGCACCAACCTGAGTGTCTGAGGCTGCACCAACCTGAGTGTCTGAGGCTGCACCAACCTGAGTGTCTGAGGCTGCACCAACCTGAGTGTCTGAGGCTGCACCAACCTCGGTGTCTGAGGCTGCACCAACCTCGGTGTCTGAGGCTGCACCAACCTGAGTGTCTGAGGCTGCACCAACCTGAGTGTCTGAGGCTGCACCAACCTGAGTGTCTGAGGCTGCACCAACCTGAGTGTCTGAGGGCTGCACCAACCTGAGTGTCTGAGGCTGCACCAACCTGAGTGTCTGAGGCTGCACCAACCTGAGTGTCTGAGGCTGCACCAACCTGAGTGTCTGAGGCTGCACCAACCTGAGTGTCTGAGGCTGCACCAACCTGAGTGTCTGAGGCTGCATCAACCAGAGTGTCTGAGGCTGCACCAACCTGAGTGTCTGAGGCTGCACCAAACTGAGTGTCTGAAGCTGCACCAGCTCGGTGTCTGAGGCTGCACCAACCTCGGTGTCTGAGGCTGCACCAACCTGAGTGTCTGAGGCTGCACCAACCTGAGTGTCTGAGGCTGCACCAACCTGAGTGTCTGAGGCTGCACCAACCTCGGTGTCTGAGGCTGCACCAACCTGAGTGTCTGAGGCTGCACCAACCTGAGTGTCTGAGGCTGCACCAACCTGAGTGTCTGAGGCTGCACCAACCTGAGTGCCTGAGGCTGCACCAACCTGAGTGTCTGAGGCTGCACCAACCTGAGTGTCTGAGGCTGCACCAACCTGAGTGTCTGAGGCTGCACCAACCTCGGTGTCTGAGGCTGCACCAACCTGAGTGTCTGAGGCTGCACCAACCTGAGTGTCTGAGGCTGCACCAACCTGAGTGTCTGAAGCTGCACCAACCTCGGTGTCTGAGGCTGCACCAACCTGAGTGTCTGAGGCTGCACCAACCTGAGTGTCTGAAGCTGCACCAACCTCGGTGTCTGAGGCTGCACCAACCTCGGTGTCTGAGGCTGCACCAACCTGAGTGTCTGAGGCTGCACCAACCTGAGTGTCTGAGGCTGCACCAACCTCGGTGTCTGAGGCTGCACCAACCTGAGTGTCTGAGGCTGCACCAACCTGAGTGTCTGAGGCTGCACCAACCTGAGTGTCTGAAGCTGCACCAACCTCGGTGTCTGAGGCTGCACCAACCTGAGTGTCTGAGGCTGCACCAACCTGAGTGTCTGAAGCTGCACCAACCTCGGTGTCTGAGGCTGCACCAACCTGAGTGTCTGAGGCTGCACCAACCTGAGTGTCTGAGGCTGCACCAACCTGAGTGTCTGAGGCTGCACCAACCTGAGTGTCTGAGGCTGCACCAACCTGAGTGTCTGAGGCTGCACCAACCTGAGTGTCTGAGGCTGCACCAACCTGAGTGTCTGAGGCTGCACCAACCTGAGTGTCTGAGGCTGCACCAACCTCGGTGTCTGAGGCTGCACCAACCTTGGTGTCTGAGGCTGCACCAACCTGAGTGTCTGAGGCTGCACCAACCTCGGTGTCTGAGGCTGCACCAACCTGAGTGTCTGAGGCTGCACCAACCTCGGTGTCTGAGGCTGCACCAACCTGAGTGTCTGAGGCTGCACCAACCTGAGTGTCTGAGGCTGCACCAACCTGAGTGTCTGAGGCTGCACCAACCTGAGTGTCTGAGGCTGCACCAACCTGAGTGTCTGAGGCTGCACCAACCTGAGTGTCTGAGGCTGCACCAACCTGAGTGTCTGAGGCTGCACCAACCTGAGTGTCTGAGGCTGCACCAACCTGAGTGTCTGAGGCTGCACCAACCTGAGTGTCTGAGGCTGCACCAACCTCGGTGTCTGAGGCTGCACCAACCTGAGTGTCTGAGGCTGCACCAACCTTGGTGTCTGAGGCTGCACCAACCTCGGTGTCTGAGGCTGCACCAACCTTGGTGTCTGAGGCTGCACCAACCTGAGTGTCTGAAGCTGCACCAACCTGAGTGTCTGAGGCTGCACCAACCTCGGTGTCTGAGGCTGCACCAACCTGAGTGTCTGAGGCTGCACCAACCTCGGTGTCTGAGGCTGCACCAACCTGAGTGTCTGAGGCTGCACCAACCTGAGAGCCTGAGGCTGCACCAACCTCGGTGTCTGAGGCTGCACCAACCTGAGTGTCTGAGGCTGCACCAACCTGAGTGTCTGAGGCTGCACCAACCTGAGTGTCTGAGGCTGCACCAACCTGAGTGTCTGAAGCTGCACCAACCTCGGTGTCTGAGGCTGCACCAACCTCGGTGTCTGAGGCTGCACCAACCTGAGTGTCTGAGGCTGCACCAACCTGAGTGTCTGAGGCTGCACCAACCTGAGTGTCTGAGGCTGCACCAACCTGAGTGTCTGAGGCTGCACCAACCTGAGTGTCTGAGGCTGCACCAACCTGAGTGTCTGAGGCTGCACCAACCTGAGTGTCTGAGGCTGCACCAACCTGAGTGTCTGAGGCTGCACCAACCTGAGTGTCTGAGGCTGCACCAACCTGAGTGTCTGAGGCTGCTCCAACCTGAGTGTCTGAGGCTGCACCAACCTCGGTGTCTGAGGCTGCACCAACCTGAGTGTCTGAGGCTGCACCAACCTGAGTGTCTGAGGCTGCACCAACCTGAGTGTCTGAGGCTGCACCAACCTGAGTGTCTGAAGTTGCACCAACATGAGTGTCTGAAGCTGCACCAACCTGAGTGTCCGAGGCTGCACCAACCTGAGTGTCTGAAGTTGCACCAACCTGAGTGTCTGAAGCTGCACCAACCTGAGTGTCTGAGGCTGCACCAACCTGAGTGTCTGAGGCTGCACCAACCTGATTGTCTGAAGATGCACCAACCTCGGTGTCTGAGGCTGCACCAACCTGAGTGTCTGAGGCAGCACCAACCTGAGTGTCTGAGGCTGCACCAACCTGAGTGTCTGAGGCTGCACCAACCTGAGTGTCTGAGGCTGCACCAACCTGAGTGTCTGAAGTTGCACCAACATGAGTGTCTGAAGCTGCACCAACCTGAGTGTCCGAGGCTGCACCAACCTGAGTGTCTGAAGTTGCACCAACCTGAGTGTCTGAAGCTGCACCAACCTGAGTGTCTGAAGATGCACCAACCTCGGTGTCTGAGGCTGCACCAACCTGAGTGTCTGAGGCTGCACCAACCTGAGTGTCTGAGGCTGCACCAACCTGAGTGTCTGAAGTTGCACCAACCTCGGTGTCTGAGGCTGCACCAACCTCGGTGTCTGAGGCTGCACCAACCTGAGTGTCTGAGGCTGCACCAACCTCGGTGTCTGAGGCTGCACCAACCTGAGTGTCTGAGGCTGCACCAACCTGAGTGTCTGAGGCTGCACCAACCTCGGTGTCTGAGGCTGCACCAACCTGAGTGTCTGAGGCTGCACCAACCTGAGTGTCTGAGGCTGCACCAACCTGAGTGTCTGAGCCTGCGCCAACCTGAGTGTCTGAGGCTGCACCAACCTCGGTGTCTGAGGCTGCACCAACCTCGGTGTCTGAGGCTGCACCAACCTGAGTGTCTGAGGCTGCACCAACCTCGGTGTCTGAGGCTGCACCAACCTCGGTGTCTGAGGCTGCACCAACCTGAGTGTCTGAGGCTGCACCAACCTCGGTGTCTGAGGCTGCACCAACCTGAGTGTCTGAGGCTGCACCAACCTGAGTGTCTGAGGCTGCACCAACCCCGGTGTCTGAGGCTGCACCAACCTGAGTGTCTGAGGCTGCACCAACCTCGGTGTCTGAGGCTGCACCAACCTGAGTGTCTGAGGCTGCACCAACCTGAGTGTCTGAGGCTGCACCAACCTGAGTGTCTGAGGCTGCACCAACCCCGGTGTCTGAGGCTGCACCAACCTCGGTGTCTGAGGCTGCACCAACCTGAGTGTCTGAGGCTGCACCAACCTCGGTGTCTGAGGCTGCACCAACCTGAGTGTCTGAGGCTGCACCAACCTGAGTGTCTGAGGCTGCACCAACCTGAGTGTCTGAGGCTGCAACAACCTGAGTGTCTGAGGCTGCACAAACCTGAGTGTCTGAGGCTGCACCAACCTGAGTGTCTGAGGCTGCACCAACCTGAGTGTCTGAGGCTGCACCAACCTGAGTGTCTGAGGCTGCACCAACCTCGGTGTCTGAGGCTGCACCAACCTGAGTGTCTGAGGCTGCACCAACCTCGGTGTCTGAGGCTGCACCAAACTGAGTGTCTGAGGCTGCACCAACCAGAGTGTCTGAGGCTGCACCAACCTCGGTGTCTGAGGCTGCACCAACCTGAGTGTCTGAGGCTGCACCAACCTCGGTGTCTGAGGCTGCACCAACCTGAGTGTCTGAGGCTGCACCAACCTGAGTGTCTGAGGCTGCACCAACCTGAGTGTCTGAGGCTGCACCAACCTCGGTGTCTGAGGCTGCACCAACCTGAGTGTCTGAGGCTGCACCAACCTGAGTATCTGAGGCTGCACCAACCTGAGTGTCTGAGGCTGCACCAACCTGGGTGTCTGAGGCTGCACCAACCTCGGTGTCTGAGGCTGCACCAACCTCGGTGTCTGAGGCTGCACCAACCTGAGTGTCTGAGGCTGCACCAACCTGAGTGTCTGAGGCTGCACCAACCTCGGTGTCTGAGGCTGCACCAACCTGAGTGTCTGAGGCTGCACCAACCTGAGTGTCTGAGGCTGCACCAACCTGAGTGTCTGAGGCTGCACCAACCTCGGTGTCTGAGGCTGCACCAACCTCGGTGTCTGAGGCTGCACCAACCTGAGTATCTGAGGCTGCACCAACCTGAGTGTCTGAGGCTGCACCAACCTGAGTGTCTGAGGCTGCACCAACCTGAGTGTCTGAGGCTGCACCAACCTGAGTGTCTGAGGCTGCACCAACCTGAGTGTCTGAGGCTGCACCAACCTGAGTGTCTGAGGCTGCACCAACCTCGGTGTCTGAGGCTGCACCAACCTCCGTGTCTGAGGCTGCACCAACCTGAGTGTCTGAGGCTGCACCAACCTCGGTGTCTGAGGCTGCACCAACCTCGGTGTCTGAGGCTGCACCAACCTGAGTGTCTGAGGCTGCACCAACCTCGGTGTCTGAGGCTGCACCAACCTGAGTGTCTGAGGCTGCACCAACCTGAGTGTCTGAGGCTGCACCAACCTCGGTGTCTGAGGCTGCACCAACCTGAGTGTCTGAGGCTGCACCAACCTGAGTGTCTGAGGCTGCACCAACCTCGGTGTCTGAGGCTGCACCAACCTCGGTGTCTGAGGCTGCACCAACCTGAGTGTCTGAGGCTGCACCAACCTCGGTGTCTGAGGCTGCACCAACCTCGGTGTCTGAGGCTGCACCAACCTGAGTATCTGAGGCTGCACCAACCTGAGTGTCTGAGGCTGCACCAACCTGAGTGTCTGAGGCTGCACCAACCTGAGTGTCTGAGGCTGCACCAACCTGAGTGTCTGAGGCTGCACCAACCTGAGTGTCTGAGGCTGCACCAACCTGAGTGTCTGAGGCGGCACCAACCTCGGTGTCTGAGGCTGCACCAACCTGAGTGTCTGAGGCTGCACCACCCTGAGTGTCGGAGGCTGCACCAATCTGAGTGTCTGAGGCTGCACCAACCTGAGTGTCTGAGGCTGCACCAACCTCGGTGTCTGAGGCTGCACCAACCTCGGTGTCTGAGGCTGCACCAACCTGAGTGTCTGAGGCTGCACCAACCTGAGTGTCTGAGGCTGCACCAACCTCGGTGTCTGAGGCTGCACCAACCTGAGTGTCTGAGGCTGCACCAACCTGAGTGTCTGAGGCTGCACCAACCTGAGTGTCTGAGGCTGCACCAACCTCGGTGTCTGAGGCTGCACCAACCTCGGTGTCTGAGGCTGCACCAACCTGAGTATCTGAGGCTGCACCAACCTGAGTGTCTGAGGCTGCACCAACCTGAGTGTCTGAGGCTGCACCAACCTGAGTGTCTGAGGCTGCACCAACCTGAGTGTCTGAGGCTGCACCAACCTGAGTGTCTGAGGCTGCACCAACCTGAGTGTCTGAGGCTGCACCAACCTGAGTGTCTGAGGCTGCACCAACCTCGGTGTCTGAGGCTGCACCAACCTCCGTGTCTGAGGCTGCACCAACCTGAGTGTCTGAGGCTGCACCAACCTCGGTGTCTGAGGCTGCACCAACCTCGGTGTCTGAGGCTGCACCAACCTGAGTGTCTGAGGCTGCACCAACCTCGGTGTCTGAGGCTGCACCAACCTGAGTGTCTGAGGCTGCACCAACCTGAGTGTCTGAGGCTGCACCAACCTGAGTGTCTGAGGCTGCACCAACCTCGGTGTCTGAGGCTGCACCAACCTCGGTGTCTGAGGCTGCACCAACCTGAGTGTCTGAGGCTGCACCAACCTGAGTGTCTGAGGCTGCACCAACCTGAGTGTCTGAGGCTGCACCAACCTGAGTGTCTGAGGCTGCACCAACCTGAGTGTCTGAGGCTGCACCAACCTCGGTGTCTGAGGCTGCACCAACCTCGGTGTCTGAGGCTGCACCAACCTGAGTATCTGAGGCTGCACCAACCTGAGTGTCTGAGGCTGCACCAACCTGAGTGTCTGAGGCTGCACCAACCTGAGTGTCTGAGGCTGCACCAACCTGAGTGTCTGAGGCTGCACCAACCTGAGTGTCTGAGGCTGCACCAACCTGAGTGTCTGAGGCTGCACCAACCTGAGTGTCTGAGGCTGCACCAACCTGAGTGTCTGAGGCTGCACCAACCTGAGTGTCTGAGGCGGCACCAACCTCGGTGTCTGAGGCTGCACCAACCTGAGTGTCTGAGGCTGCACCACCCTGAGTGTCGGAGGCTGCACCAATCTGAGTGTCTGAGGCTGCACCAACCTGAGTGTCTGAGGCTGCACCAACCTGAGTGTCTGAGGCTGCACCAACCTGAGTGTCTGAGGCTGCACCAATCTGAGTGTCTGAGGCTGCACCAACCTGAGTGTCTGAGGCTGCACCAACCTGAGTGTCTGAGGCTGCACCAACCTGAGTGTCTGAGGCTGCACCAACCTGAGTGTCTGAGGCTGCACCAACCTCGGTGTCTGAGGCTGCACCAACCTCGGTGTCTGAGGCTGCACCAACCTGAGTGTCTGAGGCTGCACCAACCTGAGTGTCTGAGGCTGCACCAACCTGAGTGTCTGAGGCTGCACCAACCTGAGTGTCTGAGGCTGCACGAACCTGAGTGTCTGAGGCTGCACCAACCTGAGTGTCAGAGGCTGCACCAACCTGAGTGTCTGAGACTGCACCAACCTGAGTGTCTGAGGCTGCACGAACCTGAGTGTCTGAGGCTGCACCTACCTGAGTGTCTGAGGCTGCACCAACCTGAGTGTCTGAGGCTGCACCAACCTCGGTGTCTGAGGCTGCACCAACCTGAGTGTCTGAGGCTGCACCAACCTCGGTGTCTGAGGCTGCACCAACCTGAGTGTCTGAGGCTGCACCAACCTGAGTGTCTGAGGCTGCACCAACCTGAGTGCCTGAGGCTGCACCAACCTGAGTGTCTGAGGCTGCACCAACCTCGGTGTCTGAGGCTGCACCAACCTGAGTGTCTGAGGCTGCACCAACCTGAGTGTCTGAGGCTGCACCAACCTGAGTGTCCGAGGCTGCACCAACCTGAGTGTCTGAGGCTGCGCCAACCTGAGTGTCTGAGGCTGCACCAACCTGAGTGTCTGAGGCTGCACCAACCTGAGTGTCTGAGGCTGCACCAACCTGAGTGTCTGAGGCTGCACCAACCTCGGTGTCTGAGGCTGCACCAAACTGAGTGTCTGAAGCTGCACCAACCTGAGTGTCTGAGGCTGCACCAACCTGAGTGTCTGAGGCTGCACCAACCTGAGTGTCTGAGGCTGCACCAACCTCGGTGTCTGAGGCTGCACCAACCTCGGTGTCTGAGGCTGCACCAACCTGAGTGTCTGAGGCTGCACCAACCTGAGTGTCTGAGGCTGCACCAACCTGAGTGTCTGAGGCTGCACCAAACTGAGTGTCTGAAGCTGCACCAACCTCGGTGTCTGAGGCTGCACCAACCTCGGTGTCTGAGGCTGCACCAACCTGAGTGTCTGAGGCTGCACCAACCTGAGTGTCTGAGGCTGCACCAACCTCGGTGTCTGAGGCTGCACCAACCTGCGTGTCTGAGGCTGCACCAACCTGAGTGTCTGAGGCTGCACCAACCTCGGTGTCTGAGGCTGCACCAACCTGAGTGTCTGAGGC
>NW_027308726.1:0-75447 GCF_047496885.1 Scyliorhinus torazame | reverse complement strand
GGGAGCGAGAGGGCGAGTGCCGGGGAGGAGGCAGGGCCGAGTGCGCCGGGAGGAGAGAGAGGCGAGGCTGCCGGGGAGGAGAGGGCGAGTGCCGGGAGAGGACGAGGGCGAGTGCGGGGAGGAGAGGGCGAGTGCCGGGGAGGAGAGGGCGAGTGCCGGGGAGGAGAGGGCGAGTGCCGGGGAGGAGAGGGCGAGTGCCGGGGAGGAGAGGGCGAGTGCCGGGGAGGAGAGGGCGAGTGCCGGGGAGGAGAGGGCGTGTGCCGGGGAGGAGAGGGCGTGTGCCGGGGAGGAGAGGGCGAGTGCCGGGGAGGAGAGGGCGAGTGCCGGGGAGGAGAGGGCGAGTCCCGGGTAGGGGGGGGAGAGGGCGTGTGCCGGGTAGGGGGGGAGAGGGCGTGTGACGGGTAGGGGGGGAGAGGGCGTGTGCCGGGTAGGGGGGGAGAGGGCGAGTGCCGGGGAGGAGAGGGCGAGTGCCGGGAAGGGTTGTGGGGGAGAGGGCGAGTGCCGGGGAGGAGAGGGCGAGTGCCGGGGAGGAGAGGGCGAGTGCCGGGAAGGGTTGTGGGGGAGAGGGCGAGTGCCGGGGAGGAGAGGGTGAGTGCCGGGGAGGGTGGAGGCGGGAAGGGCGAGTGCCGGGGAGGGGATGGCAAGTGCTGGGGAGGGTGGAGGGGGAGAGGGCGAGTCCCTGGCAGGAGAGGGCGAGTACCCGGGTGGGGACGGCGAGTGCCGGGGAGGAGAGGGCGAGTGCCGGGGATGGTCGAGGGGGAGAGGGCGAGTGCCGGGGAGGAGAGGGCGAGTGCCGGGGAGGAGAGGGCGAGTGCCGGGAAGTGTTGTGGGGGAGAGGGCGAGTGCCGGGGAGGAGAGGGCGAGTGCCGGGGAGGAGAGGGCGAGTGCCGGGAAGGGTTGTGGGGGAGAGGGCGAGTGCCGGGGAGGAGAGGGTGAGTGCCGGGGAGGGTGGAGGCGGGAAGGGCGAGTGCCGGGGAGGGGATGGCAAGTGCTGGGGAGGGTGGAGGGGGAGAGGGCGAGTCCCTGGCAGGAGAGGGCGAGTACCCGGGTGGGGACGGCGAGTGCCGGGGAGGAGAGGGCGAGTGCCGGGGATGGTCGAGGGGGAGAGGGCGAGTGCCGGGGAGGAGAGGGCGAGTGCCGGGGAGGAGAGGGCGAGTGCCGGGGAGGAGAGGGCGAGTGCCGGGGAGGAGAGGGCGAGTGCCGGGGAGGAGAGGGCGAGTGCCGGGGAGGAGAGGGCGAGTGCCGGGGAGGAGAGGGCGAGTGCCGGGGAGGAGAGGGCGAGTGCCGGGGAGGAGAGGGCGAGTGCCGGGGAGGAGAGGGCGAGTGCCGGGGAGGAGAGGGCGAGTGCCGGGGAGGAGAGGGCGAGTGCCGGGGAGGAGAGGGCGTGTGCCGGGGAGGAGAGGGCGTGTGCCGGGGAGGAGAGGGCGAGTGCCGGGGAGGAGAGGGCGAGTGCCGGGGAGGAGAGGGCGAGTGCCGGGGAGGAGAGGGCGAGTCCCGGGTAGGGGGGGAGAGGGCGTGTGCCGGGTAGGGGGGGAGAGGGCGTGTGACGGGTAGGGGGGGAGAGGGCGTGTGCCGGGTAGGGGGGGAGAGGGCGAGTGCCGGGGAGGAGAGGGCGAGTGCCGGGAAGGGTTGTGGGGGAGAGGGCGAGTGCCGGGGAGGAGAGGGCGAGTGCCGGGGAGGAGAGGGCGAGTGCCGGGAAGGGTTGTGGGGGAGAGGGCGAGTGCCGGGGAGGAGAGGGTGAGTGCCGGGGAGGGTGGAGGCGGGAAGGGCGAGTGCCGGGGAGGGGATGGCAAGTGCTGGGGAGGGTGGAGGGGGAGAGGGCGAGTCCCTGGCAGGAGAGGGCGAGTACCCGGGTGGGGACGGCGAGTGCCGGGGAGGAGAGGGCGAGTGCCGGGGATGGTCGAGGGGGAGAGGGCGAGTGCCGGGGAGGAGAGGGCGAGTGCCGGGGAGGAGAGGGCGAGTGCCGGGGAGGAGAGGGCGAGTGCCGGGGAGGAGAGGGCGAGTGCCGGGGAGGAGAGGGCGAGTGCCGGGGAGGAGAGGGCGAGTGCCGGGGAGGAGAGGGCGAGTGCCGGGGAGGAGAGGGCGAGTGCCGGGGAGGAGAGGGCGAGTGCCGGGGAGGAGAGGGCGAGTGCCGGGGAGGAGAGGGCGAGTGCCGGGGAGGAGAGGGCGAGTGCCGGGGAGGAGAGGGCGAGTGCCGGGGAGGAGAGGGCGAGTGCCGGGGAGGAGAGGGCGAGTGCCGGGGAGGAGAGGGCGAGTGCCGGGGAGGAGAGGGCGAGTGCCGGGGAGGAGAGGGCGAGTGCCGGGGAGGAGAGGGCGAGTGCCGGGGAGGAGAGGGCGAGTGCCGGGGAGGAGAGGGCGAGTGCCGGGGAGGAGAGGGCGAGTGCCGGGGAGGAGAGGGCGAGTGCCGGGGAGGAGAGGGCGAGTGCCGGGGAGGTGAGGGCGAGTGCCGGGGAGGTGAGGGCGAGTGCCGGGGAGGTGAGGGCGAGTGCCGGGGAGGAGAGGGCGAGTGCCGGGGAGGAGAGGGCGAGTGCCGGGGAGGAGAGGGCGAGTGCCGGGGAGGTGAGGGCGAGTGCCGGGGAGGTGAGGGCGAGTGCCGGGGAGGTGAGGGCGAGTGCCGGGGAGGAGAGGGCGAGTGCCGGGGAGGAGAGGGCGAGTGCCGGGGAGGAGAGGGCGAGTGCCGGGGAGGAGAGGGCGAGTGCCGGGGAGGAGAGGGCGAGTGCCGGGGAGGAGAGGGCGAGTGCCGGGGAGGAGAGGGCGAGTGCCGGGGAGGAGAGGGCGAGTGCCGGGGAGGTGAGGGCGAGTGCCGGGGAGGTGAGGGCGAGTGCCGGGGAGGTGAGGGCGAGTGCCGGGGAGGAGAGGGCGAGTGCCGGGGAGGAGAGGGCGAGTGCCGGGGAGGAGAGGGCTAGTGCCGGGCAGGAAAGGGCGAGTGGCGGGCAGGGTGGAGGGGGAGAGGGCGAGTGCCGGAGAGGGTGGAGGGGGAGAGGGCGAGTGCCGGGGAGGAGAGGGCGAGTGCCGGGGAGGAGAGGGCGAGTGCCGGGGAGGAGAGGGCGAGTGCCGGGGAGGAGAGGGCGAGTGCCGGGGAGGAGAGGGCGAGTGCCGGGGAGGAGAGGGCGAGTGCCGGGGAGGAGAGGGCGAGTGCCGGGGAGGAGAGGGCGAGTGCCGGGGAGGAGAGGGCGAGTGCCGGGGAGGAGAGGGCGAGTGCCGGGGAGGTGAGGGCGAGTGCCGGGGAGGAGAGGGCGAGTGCCGGGGAGGTGAGGGCGAGTGCCGGGGAGGAGAGGGCGAGTGCCGGGCAGGAAAGGGCGAGTGGCGGGCAGGGTGGAGGGGGAGAGGGCGAGTGCCGGAGAGGGTGGAGGGGGAGAGGGCGAGTGCCGGGGAGGAGAGGGCGAGTGCCGGGGAGGAGAGGGCGAGTGCCGGGGAGGAGAGGGCGAGTGCCGGGGAGGAGAGGGCGAGTGCCGGGGAGGAGAGGGCGAGTGCCGGGGAGGAGAGGGCGAGTGCCGGGGAGGAGATGGCGAGTGCCGGGGAGGAGAGGGCGAGTGCCGGGGAGGAGAGGGCGAGTGCCGGGGAGGAGAGGGCGAGTGCCGGGGAGGAGAGGGCGAGTGCCGGGGAGGAGAGGGCGAGTGCCGGGGAGGAGAGGGCGAGTGCCGGGGAGGTGAGGGCGAGTGCCGGGGAGGTGAGGGCGAGTGCCGGGGAGGTGAGGGCGAGTGCCGGGGAGGAGAGGGCGAGTGCCGGGGAGGAGAGGGCGAGTGCCGGGGAGGAGAGGGCGAGTGCCGGGGAGGTGAGGGCGAGTGCCGGGGAGGTGAGGGCGAGTGCCGGGGAGGTGAGGGCGAGTGCCGGGGAGGAGAGGGCGAGTGCCGGGGAGGAGAGGGCGAGTGCCGGGGAGGAGAGGGCGAGTGCCGGGGAGGAGAGGGCGAGTGCCGGGGAGGAGAGGGCGAGTGCCGGGGAGGAGAGGGCGAGTGCCGGGGAGGAGAGGGCGAGTGCCGGGGAGGAGAGGGCGAGTGCCGGGGAGGTGAGGGCGAGTGCCGGGGAGGTGAGGGCGAGTGCCGGGGAGGTGAGGGCGAGTGCCGGGGAGGTGAGGGCGAGTGCCGGGGAGGAGAGGGCGAGTGCCGGGGAGGAGAGGGCGAGTGCCGGGGAGGAGAGGGCGAGTGCCGGGCAGGAAAGGGCGAGTGGCGGGCAGGGTGGAGGGGGAGAGGGCGAGTGCCGGAGAGGGTGGAGGGGGAGAGGGCGAGTGCCGGGGAGGAGAGGGCGAGTGCCGGGGAGGAGAGGGCGAGTGCCGGGGAGGAGAGGGCGAGTGCCGGGGAGGAGAGGGCGAGTGCCGGGGAGGAGAGGGCGAGTGCCGGGGAGGAGAGGGCGAGTGCCGGGGAGGAGAGGGCGAGTGCCGGGGAGGAGAGGGCGAGTGCCGGGGAGGAGAGGGCGAGTGCCGGGGAGGAGAGGGCGAGTGCCGGGGAGGAGAGGGCGAGTGCCGGGGAGGAGAGGGCGAGTGCCGGGGAGGTGAGGGCGAGTGCCGGGGAGGAGAGGGCGAGTGCCGGGGAGGTGAGGGCGAGTGCCGGGGAGGAGAGGGCGAGTGCCGGGCAGGAAAGGGCGAGTGGCGGGCAGGGTGGAGGGGGAGAGGGCGAGTGCCGGAGAGGGTGGAGGGGGAGAGGGCGAGTGCCGGGGAGGAGAGGGCGAGTGCCGGGGAGGAGAGGGCGAGTGCCGGGGAGGAGAGGGCGAGTGCCGGGGAGGAGAGGGCGAGTGCCGGGGAGGAGAGGGCGAGTGCCGGGGAGGAGAGGGCGAGTGCCGGGGAGGAGAGGGCGAGTGCCGGGGAGGAGAGGGCGAGTGCCGGGGAGGAGAGGGCGAGTGCCGGGGAGGTGAGGGCGAGTGCCGGGGAGGAGAGGGCGAGTGCCGGGGAGGAGAGGGCGAGTGCCGGGGAGGAGAGGGCGAGTGCCGGGGAGGAGAGGGCGAGTGCCGGGGAGGAGAGGGCGAGTGCCGGGGAGGAGAGGGCGAGTGCCGGGGAGGAGAGGGCGAGTGCCGGGGAGGAGAGGGCGAGTGCCGGGGAGGAGAGGGCGAGTGCCGGGGAGGTGAGGGCGAGTGCCGGGGAGGAGAGGGCGAGTGCCGGGGAGGTGAGGGCGAGTGCCGGGGAGGAGAGGGCGAGTGCCGGGCAGGAAAGGGCGAGTGGCGGGCAGGGTGGAGGGGGAGAGGGCGAGTGCCGGAGAGGGTGGAGGGGGAGAGGGCGAGTGCCGGGGAGGAGAGGGCGAGTGCCGGGGAGGAGAGGGCGAGTGCCGGGGAGGAGAGGGCGAGTGCCGGGGAGGAGAGGGCGAGTGCCGGGGAGGAGAGGGCGAGTGCCGGGGAGGAGAGGGCGAGTGCCGGGGAGGAGAGGGCGAGTGCCGGGGAGGAGAGGGCGAGTGCCGGGGAGGAGATGGCGAGTGCCGGGGAGGAGAGGGCGAGTGCCGGGGAGGAGAGGGCGAGTGCCGGGGAGGAGAGGGCGAGTGCCGGGGAGGAGAGGGCGAGTGCCGGGGAGGAGAGGGCGAGTGCCGGGGAGGAGAGGGCGAGTGCCGGGGAGGAGAGGGCGAGTGCCGGGGAGGTGAGGGCAAGTGCCGGGGAGGTGAGGGCGAGTGCCGGGGAGGTGAGGGCGAGTGCCGGGGAGGAGAGGGCGAGTGCCGGGGAGGAGAGGGCGAGTGCCGGGGAGGAGAGGGCGAGTGCCGGGGAGGTGAGGGCGAGTGCCGGGGAGGTGAGGGCGAGTGCCGGGGAGGTGAGGGCGAGTGCCGGGGAGGAGAGGGCGAGTGCCGGGGAGGAGAGGGCGAGTGCCGGGGAGGAGAGGGCGAGTGCCGGGGAGGAGAGGGCGAGTGCCGGGGAGGAGAGGGCGAGTGCCGGGGAGGAGAGGGCGAGTGCCGGGGAGGAGAGGGCGAGTGCCGGGGAGGAGAGGGCGAGTGCCGGGGAGGTGAGGGCGAGTGCCGGGGAGGTGAGGGCGAGTGCCGGGGAGGTGAGGGCGAGTGCCGGGGAGGTGAGGGCGAGTGCCGGGGAGGAGAGGGCGAGTGCCGGGGAGGAGAGGGCGAGTGCCGGGGAGGAGAGGGCGAGTGCCGGGCAGGAAAGGGCGAGTGGCGGGCAGGGTGGAGGGGGAGAGGGCGAGTGCCGGAGAGGGTGGAGGGGGAGAGGGCGAGTGCCGGGGAGGAGAGGGCGAGTGCCGGGGAGGAGAGGGCGAGTGCCGGGGAGGAGAGGGCGAGTGCCGGGGAGGAGAGGGCGAGTGCCGGGGAGGAGAGGGCGAGTGCCGGGGAGGAGAGGGCGAGTGCCGGGGAGGAGAGGGCGAGTGCCGGGGAGGAGAGGGCGAGTGCCGGGGAGGAGAGGGCGAGTGCCGGGGAGGAGAGGGCGAGTGCCGGGGAGGAGAGGGCGAGTGCCGGGGAGGAGAGGGCGAGTGCCGGGGAGGTGAGGGCGAGTGCCGGGGAGGAGAGGGCGAGTGCCGGGGAGGTGAGGGCGAGTGCCGGGGAGGAGAGGGCGAGTGCCGGGCAGGAAAGGGCGAGTGGCGGGCAGGGTGGAGGGGGAGAGGGCGAGTGCCGGAGAGGGTGGAGGGGGAGAGGGCGAGTGCCGGGGAGGAGAGGGCGAGTGCCGGGGAGGAGAGGGCGAGTGCCGGGGAGGAGAGGGCGAGTGCCGGGGAGGAGAGGGCGAGTGCCGGGGAGGAGAGGGCGAGTGCCGGGGAGGAGAGGGCGAGTGCCGGGGAGGAGAGGGCGAGTGCCGGGGAGGAGAGGGCGAGTGCCGGGGAGGAGAGGGCGAGTGCCGGGGAGGAGAGGGCGAGTGCCGGGGAGGAGAGGGCGAGTGCCGGGGAGGAGAGGGCGAGTGCCGGGGAGGTGAGGGCGAGTGCCGGGGAGGAGAGGGCGAGTGCCGGGGAGGAGAGGGCGAGTGCCGGGGAGGAGAGGGCGAGTGCCGGGGAGGAGAGGGCGAGTGCCGGGGAGGAGAGGGCGAGTGCCGGGGAGGAGAGGGCGAGTGCCGGGGAGGAGAGGGCGAGTGCCGGGGAGGAGAGGGCGAGTGCCGGGGAGGAGAGGGCGAGTGCCGGGGAGCAGAGGGCGAGTGCCGGGGAGGAGAGGGCGAGTGCCGGGGAGGAGAGGGCGAGTGCCGGGGAGGAGAGGGCGAGTGCCGGGGAGGAGAGGGCGAGTGCCGGGGAGGAGAGGGCGAGTGCCGGGGAGGAGAGGGCGAGTGCCGGGGAGGAGAGGGCGAGTGCCGGGGAGGAGAGGGCGAGTGCCGGGGAGGAGAGGGCGAGTGCCGGGGAGGAGAGGGCGAGTGCCGGGGAGGAGAGGGCGAGTGCCGGGGAGGAGAGGGCGAGTGCCGGGGAGGAGAGGGCGAGTGCCGGGGAGGAGAGGGCGAGTGCCGGGGAGGAGAGGGCGAGTGCCGGGTAGGGGGGGGAGAGGGCGTGTGCCGGGTAGGGGGGGGAGAGGGCGTGTGCCGGGTAGGGGGGGGAGAGGGCGTGTGCCGGGTAGGGGGGGAGAGGGCGTGTGCCGGGGAGGAGAGGGCGAGTGCCGGGGAGGAGAGGGCGAGTGCCGGGGAGGAGAGGGCGAGTGCCGGGGAGGAGAGGGCGAGTGCCGGGGAGGAGAGGGCGAGTGCCGGGGAGGAGAGGGCGAGTGCCCGGGAGGAGAGGGCGAGTGCCGGGGAGGAGAGGGCGAGTGCCGGGGAGGTGAGGGCGAGTGCCGGGGAGGTGAGGGCGAGTGCCGGGGAGGTGAGTGCGAGTGCCGGGGAGGAGAGGGCGAGTGCCGGGGAGGAGAGGGCGAGTGCCGGGCAGGAAAGGGCGAGTGGCGGGCAGGGTGGAGGGGGAGAGGGCGAGTGCCGGAGAGGGTGGAGGGGGAGAGGGCGAGTGCCGGGGAGGAGAGGGCGAGTGCCGGGGAGGAGAGGGCGAGTGCCGGGGAGGAGAGGGCGAGTGCCGGGGAGGTGAGGGCGAGTGCCGGGGAGGTGAGGGCGAGTGCCGGGGAGGAGAGGGCGAGTGCCGGGGAGGAGAGGGCGAGTGCCGGGGAGGAGAGGGCGAGTGCCGGGCAGGAAAGGGCGACTGGCGGGCAGGAAAGGGCGAGTGGCGGGCAGGGTGGAGGGGGAGAGGGCGAGTGCCGGAGAGGGTGGAGGGGGAGAGGGCGAGTGCCGGGGAGGAGAGGGTGAGTGCCGGGGAGGGTGGAGGCGGGAAGGGCGAGTGCCGGGGAGGGGATGGCATGTGCTGGGGAGGGTGGAGGGGGAGAGGGCGAGTCCCTGGCAGGAGAGGGCGAGTGCCGGGGAGGGTGGAGGGGGAGAGGGCGAGTACCCGGGTGGGGACGGCGAGTGCCGGGTAGGGTGGAGGCGGAGAGGGCGAGTGCCTGGGAGGAGAGGGCGAGTGCCGGGGATGGTCGAGGGGGAGAGGGCGAGTGCCGGGGAGGAGAGGGCGAGTGCCGGGGAGGAGAGGGCGAGTGCCGGGGAGGAGAGGGCGAGTGCCGGGGAGGAGAGGGCGAGTGCCGGGGAGGAGAGGGCGAGTGCCGGGGAGGAGAGGGCGAGTGCCGGGGAGGAGAGGGCGAGTGCCGGGGAGGAGAGGGCGAGTGCCGGGGAGGAGAGGGCGAGTGCCGGGGAGGAGAGGGCGAGTGCCGGGGAGGAGAGGGCGAGTGCCGGGGAGGAGAGGGCGAGTGCCGGGGATGGTCGAGGGGGAGAGGGCGAGTGCCGGGGAGGAGAGGGCGAGTGCCGGGGAGGAGAGGGCGAGTGCCGGGGAGGAGAGGGCGAGTGCCGGGGAGGAGAGGGCGAGTGCCGGGGAGGAGAGGGCGAGTGCCGGGGAGGAGAGGGCGAGTGCCGGGGAGGAGAGGGCGAGTGCCGGGGAGGTGAGGGCGAGTGCCGGGGAGGAGAGGGCGAGTGCCGGGGAGGAGAGGGCGAGTGCCGGGGAGGAGAGGGCGAGTGCCGGGCAGGAAAGGGCGAGTGGCGGGCAGGGTGGAGGGGGAGAGGGCGAGTGCCGGAGAGGGTGGAGGGGGAGAGGGCGAGTGCCGGGGAGGAGAGGGTGAGTGCCGGGGAGGGTGGAGGCGGGAAGGGCGAGTGCCGGGGAGGGGATGGCAAGTGCTGGGGAGGGTGGAGGGGGAGAGGGCGAGTCCCTGGCAGGAGAGGGCGAGTACCCGGGTGGGGACGGCGAGTGCCGGGGAGGAGAGGGCGAGTGCCGGGGATGGTCGAGGGGGAGAGGGCGAGTGCCGGGCAGGAGAGGGCGAGTACCGGGGAGGAGAGGGCGAGTGCCGGGGAGGAGAGGGCGAGTGCCGGGGAGGAGAGGGCGAGTGCCGGGGAGGAGAGGGCGAGTGCCGGGGAGGAGAGGGCGAGTGCCGGGGAGGAGAGGGCGAGTGCCGGGGAGGAGAGGGCGAGTGCAGGGGAGGAGAGGGTGAGTGCCGGGGAGGGTGGAGGCGGGAAGGGCGAGTGCCGGGGAGGGGATGGCAAGTGCTGGGGAGGGTGGAGGGGGAGAGGGCGAGTCCCTGGCAGGAGAGGGCGAGTACCCGGGTGGGGACGGCGAGTGCCGGGGAGGAGAGGGCGAGTGCCGGGGATGGTCGAGGGGGAGAGGGCGAGTGCCGGGGAGGAGAGGGCGAGTGCCGGGGAGGAGAGGGCGAGTGCCGGGGAGGAGAGGGCGAGTGCCGGGGAGGAGAGGGCGTGTGCCGGGGAGGAGAGGGCGAGTGCCGGGTAGGGTGGAGGCGGAGAGGGCGAGTGCCTGGGAGGAGAGGGCGAGTGCCGGGGATGGTCGAGGGGGAGAGGGCGAGTGCCGGGGAGGAGAGGGCGAGTGCCGGGGAGGAGAGGGCGAGTGCCGGGGAGGAGAGGGCGAGTGCCGGGGAGGAGAGGGCGAGTGCCGGGGAGGAGAGGGCGAGTGCCGGGGAGGAGAGGGCGAGTGCCGGGGAGGAGAGGGCGAGTGCCGGGGAGGAGAGGGCGAGTGCCGGGGAGGAGAGGGCGAGTGCCGGGGAGGAGAGGGCGAGTGCCGGGGAGGAGAGGGCGAGTGCCGGGGATGGTCGAGGGGGAGAGGGCGAGTGCCGGGGAGGAGAGGGCGAGTGCCGGGGAGGAGAGGGCGAGTGCCGGGGAGGAGAGGGCGAGTGCCGGGGAGGAGAGGGCGAGTGCCGGGGAGGAGAGGGCGAGTGCCGGGGAGGAGAGGGCGAGTGCCGGGGAGGAGAGGGCGAGTGCCGGGGAGGAGAGGGCGAGTGCCGGGGAGGAGAGGGCGAGTGCCGGGGAGGTGAGGGCGAGTGCCGGGGAGGAGAGGGCGAGTGCCGGGGAGGAGAGGGCGAGTGCCGGGGAGGAGAGGGCGAGTGCCGGGCAGGAAAGGGCGAGTGGCGGGCAGGGTGGAGGGGGAGAGGGCGAGTGCCGGAGAGGGTGGAGGGGGAGAGGGCGAGTGCCGGGGAGGAGAGGGTGAGTGCCGGGGAGGGTGGAGGCGGGAAGGGCGAGTGCCGGGGAGGGGATGGCAAGTGCTGGGGAGGGTGGAGGGGGAGAGGGCGAGTCCCTGGCAGGAGAGGGCGAGTACCCGGGTGGGGACGGCGAGTGCCGGGGAGGAGAGGGCGAGTGCCGGGGATGGTCGAGGGGGAGAGGGCGAGTGCCGGGCAGGAGAGGGCGAGTACCGGGGAGGAGAGGGCGAGTGCCGGGGAGGAGAGGGCGAGTGCCGGGGAGGAGAGGGCGAGTGCCGGGGAGGAGAGGGCGAGTGCCGGGGAGGAGAGGGCGAGTGCCGGGGAGGAGAGGGCGAGTGCCGGGGAGGAGAGGGCGAGTGCAGGGGAGGAGAGGGTGAGTGCCGGGGAGGGTGGAGGCGGGAAGGGCGAGTGCCGGGGAGGGGATGGCAAGTGCTGGGGAGGGTGGAGGGGGAGAGGGCGAGTCCCTGGCAGGAGAGGGCGAGTACCCGGGTGGGGACGGCGAGTGCCGGGGAGGAGAGGGCGAGTGCCGGGGATGGTCGAGGGGGAGAGGGCGAGTGCCGGGGAGGAGAGGGCGAGTGCCGGGGAGGAGAGGGCGAGTGCCGGGGAGGAGAGGGCGAGTGCCGGGGAGGAGAGGGCGTGTGCCGGGGAGGAGAGGGCGAGTGCCGGGGAGGAGAGGGCGAGTGCCGGGGAGGAAAGGGCGAGTGCCGGGGAGGAGAGGGCGAGTGCCGGGGAGGAGAGGGCGAGTGCCGGGGAGGAGAGGGCGAGTGCCGGGGAGGAGAGGGCGAGTGCCGGGGAGGAGAGGGCGAGTGCCGGGGAGGAGAGGGCGAGTGCAGGGGAGGAGAGGGCGAGTGCCGGGGAGGAGAGGGCGAGTGCCGGGGAGGAGAGGGCGAGTGCCGGGGAGGTGAGGGCGAGTGCCGGGGAGGTGAGGGCGAGTGCCGGGGAGGTGAGGGCGAGTGCCGGGGAGGTGAGGGCGAGTGCCGGGGAGGAGAGGGCGAGTGCCGGGGAGGAGAGGGCGAGTGCCGGGCAGGAAAGGGCGAGTAGCGGGCAGGGTGGAGGGGGAGAGGGCGAGTGCCGGAGAGGGTGGAGGGGGAGAGGGCGAGTGCCGGGGAGGAGAGGGCGAGTGCCGGGGAGGAGAGGGCGAGTGCCGGGGAGGAGAGGGCGAGTGCCGGGGAGGAGAGGGCGAGTGCCGGGGAGGTGAGGGCGAGTGCCGGGGAGGAGAGGGCGAGTGCCGGGGAGGAGAGGGCGAGTGCCGGGGAGGAGAGGGCGAGTGCCGGGGAGGAGAGGGCGAGTGCCGGGGAGGAGAGGGCGAGTGCCGGGGAGGAGAGGGCGAGTGCCGGGTAGGGGGGGGAGAGGGCGTGTGCCGGGTAGGGGGGGGAGAGGGCGTGTGCCGGTGTAGGGGGGGAGAGGGCGTGTGCCAGGGAGGAGAGGGCGAGTGCCAGGGAGGAGAGGGCGAGTGCCGGGGAGGGTGGAGGCGGGAAGGGCGAGTGCCGGGGTGGGGATGGCAAGTGCTGGGGAGGGTGGAGGGGGAGAGGGCGAGTCCCTGGCAGGAGAGGGCGAGTGCCGGGGAGGGTGGAGGGGGAGAGGGCGAGTACCCGGGTGGGGACGGCGAGTGCCGGGTAGGGTGGAGGCGGAGAGGGCGAGTGCCGGGGAGGAGAGGGTGAGTGCCGGGGAGGGTGGAGGCGGGAAGGGCGAGTGCCGGGGAGGGGATGGCAAGTGCTGGGGAGGAGAGGGCGAGTGCCGGGGAGGAGAGGGCGAGTGCCGGGGAGGTGAGGGCGAGTGCCGGGGAGGTGAGGGCGAGTGCCGGGGAGGTGAGGGCGAGTGCCGGGGAGGAGAGGGCGAGTGCCGGGGAGGAGAGGGCGAGTGCCGGGCAGGAAAGGGCGAGTAGCGGGCAGGGTGGAGGGGGAGAGGGCGAGTGCCGGAGAGGGTGGAGGGGGAGAGGGCGAGTGCCGGGGAGGAGAGGGCGAGTGCCGGGGAGGAGAGGGCGAGTGCCGGGGAGGAGAGGGCGAGTGCCGGGGAGGAGAGGGCGAGTGCCGGGGAGGTGAGGGCGAGTGCCGGGGAGGTGAGGGCGAGTGCCGGGGAGGTGAGGGCGAGTGCCGGGGAGGAGAGGGCGAGTGCCGGGGAGGAGAGGGCGAGTGCCGGGCAGGAAAGGGCGAGTAGCGGGCAGGGTGGAGGGGGAGAGGGCGAGTGCCGGAGAGGGTGGAGGGGGAGAGGGCGAGTGCCGGGGAGGAGAGGGCGAGTGCCGGGGAGGAGAGGGCGAGTGCCGGGGAGGAGAGGGCGAGTGCCGGGGAGGTGAGGGCGAGTGCCGGGGAGGAGAGGGCGAGTGCCGGGGAGGAGAGGGCGAGTGCCGGGGAGGAGAGGGCGAGTGCCGGGGAGGAGAGGGCGAGTGCCGGGGAGGAGAGGGCGAGTGCCGGGGAGGAGAGGGCGAGTGCCGGGAAGGAGAGGGCGAGTGCCGGGGAGGAGAGGGCGAGTGCCGGGTAGGGGGGGGAGAGGGCGTGTGCCGGGTAGGGGGGGGAGAGGGCGTGTGCCGGGTAGGGGGGGAGAGGGCGTGTGCCAGGGAGGAGAGGGCGAGTGCCAGGGAGGAGAGGGCGAGTGCCGGGGAGGGTGGAGGCGGGAAGGGCGAGTGCCGGGGTGGGGATGGCAAGTGCTGGGGAGGGTGGAGGGGGAGAGGGCGAGTCCCTGGCAGGAGAGGGCGAGTGCCGGGGAGGGTGGAGGGGGAGGGGGCGAGTACCCGGGTGGGGACGGCGAGTGCCGGGTAGGGTGGAGGCGGAGAGGGCGAGTGCCTGGGAGGAGAGGGCGAGTGCCGGGGATGGTCGAGGGGGAGAGGGCGAGTGCCGGGGAGGAGAGGGCGAGTGCCGGGGAGGAGAGGGCGAGTGCCGGGGAGGAGAGGGCGAGTGCCGGGGAGGAGAGGGCGAGTGCCGGGGAGGAGAGGGCGAGTGCCGGGGAGGAGAGGGCGAGTGCCGGGGAGGAGAGGGCGAGTGCCGGGGAGGAGAGGGCGAGTGCCGGGGAGGAGAGGGCGAGTGCCGGGGAGGAGAGGGCGAGTGCCGGGGAGGAGAGGGCGAGTGCCGGGGAGGAGAGGGCGAGTGCCGGGGAGGAGAGGGCGAGTGCCAGGGATGGTCGAGGGGGAGAGGGCGAGTGCCGGGGAGGAGAGGGCGAGTGCCGGGGAGGAGAGGGCGAGTGCCGGGGAGGAGAGGGCGAGTGCCGGGGAGGAGAGGGCGAGTGCCGGGGAGGAGAGGGCGAGTGCCGGGGAGGAGAGGGCGAGTGCCGGGGAGGAGAGGGCGAGTGCCGGGGAGGAGAGGGCGAGTGCCGGGGAGGAGAGGGCGAGTGCCGGGGAGGAGAGGGCGAGTGCCGGGGAGGAGAGGGCGAGTGCCGGGGAGGAGAGGGCGAGTGCCGGGGAGGTGAGGGCGAGTGCCGGGGAGGTGAGGGCGAGTGCCGGGGAGGTGAGGGCGAGTGCCGGGGAGGTGAGGGCGAGTGCCGGGGAGGTGAGGGCGAGTGCCGGGGAGGTGAGGGCGAGTGCCGGGGAGGTGAGGGCGAGTGCCGGGGTGGGGATGGCAAGTGCTGGGGAGGGTGGAGGGGGAGAGGGCGAGTCCCTGGCAGGAGAGGGCGAGTGCCGGGGAGGGTGGAGGGGGAGGGGGCGAGTACCCGGGTGGGGACGGCGAGTGCCGGGTAGGGTGGAGGCGGAGAGGGCGAGTGCCTGGGAGGAGAGGGCGAGTGCCGGGGATGGTCGAGGGGGAGAGGGCGAGTGCCGGGGAGGAGAGGGCGAGTGCCGGGGAGGAGAGGGCGAGTGCCGGGGAGGAGAGGGCGAGTGCCGGGGAGGAGAGGGCGAGTGCCGGGGAGGAGAGGGCGAGTGCCGGGGAGGAGAGGGCGAGTGCCGGGGAGGAGAGGGCGAGTGCCGGGGAGGAGAGGGCGAGTGCCGGGGAGGAGAGGGCGAGTGCCGGGGAGGAGAGGGCGAGTGCCGGGGAGGAGAGGGCGAGTGCCGGGGAGGAGAGGGCGAGTGCCGGGGAGGAGAGGGCGAGTGCCAGGGATGGTCGAGGGGGAGAGGGCGAGTGCCGGGGAGGAGAGGGCGAGTGCCGGGGAGGAGAGGGCGAGTGCCGGGGAGGAGAGGGCGAGTGCCGGGGAGGAGAGGGCGAGTGCCGGGGAGGAGAGGGCGAGTGCCGGGGAGGAGAGGGCGAGTGCCGGGGAGGAGAGGGCGAGTGCCGGGGAGGAGAGGGCGAGTGCCGGGGAGGAGAGGGCGAGTGCCGGGGAGGAGAGGGCGAGTGCCGGGGAGGAGAGGGCGAGTGCCGGGGAGGTGAGGGCGAGTGCCGGGGAGGTGAGGGCGAGTGCCGGGGAGGTGAGGGCGAGTGCCGGGGAGGTGAGGGCGAGTGCCGGGGAGGTGAGGGCGAGTGCCGGGGAGGTGAGGGCGAGTGCCGGGGAGGTGAGGGCGAGTGCCGGGGAGGAGAGGGCGAGTGCCGGGGAGGAGAGGGCGAGTGCTGGGCAGGAAAGGGCGAGTAGCGGGCAGGGTGGAGGGGGAGAGGGCGAGTGCCGGAGAGGGTGGAGGGGGAGAGGGCGAGTGCCGGGGAGGAGAGGGCGAGTGCCGGGGAGGAGAGGGCGAGTGCCGGGGAGGAGAGGGCGAGTGCCGGGGAGGAGAGGGCGAGTGCCGGGGAGGTGAGGGCGAGTGCCGGGGAGGTGAGGGCGAGTGCCGGGGAGGAGAGGGCGAGTGCCGGGGAGGAGAGGGCGAGTGCCGGGGAGGAGAGGGCGAGTGCCGGGGAGGAGAGGGCGAGTGCCGGGGAGGAGAGGGCGAGTGCCGGGGAGGAGAGGGCGAGTGCCGGGTAGGGGGGGGAGAGGGCGTGTGCCGGGTAGGGGGGGAGAGGGCGTGTGCCGGGTAGGGGGGGGAGAGGGCGTGTGCCGGGTAGGGGGGGAGAGGGCGTGTGCCAGGGAGGAGAGGGCGAGTGCCGGGGAGGGTGGAGGCGGGAAGGGCGAGTGCCGGGGTGGGGATGGCAAGTGCTGGGGAGGGTGGAGGGGGAGAGGGCGAGTCCCTGGCAGGAGAGGGCGAGTGCCGGGGAGGGTGGAGGGGGAGAGGGCGAGTACCCGGGTGGGGACGGCGAGTGCCGGGTAGGGTGGAGGCGGAGAGGGCGAGTGCCTGGGAGGAGAGGGCGAGTGCCGGGGATGGTCGAGGGGGAGAGGGCGAGTGCCGGGGAGGAGAGGGCGAGTGCCGGGGAGGAGAGGGCGAGTGCCGGGGAGGAGAGGGCGAGTGCCGGGGAGGAGAGGGCGAGTGCCGGGGAGGAGAGGGCGAGTGCCGGGGAGGAGAGGGCGAGTGCCGGGGAGGAGAGGGCGAGTGCCGGGGAGGAGAGGGCGAGTGCCGGGGAGGAGAGGGCGAGTGCCGGGGAGGAGAGGGCGAGTGCCGGGGAGGAGAGGGCGAGTGCCGGGGAGGAGAGGGCGAGTGCCGGGGAGGAGAGGGCGAGTGCCGGGGAGGAGAGGGCGAGTGCCGGGGAGGAGAGGGCGAGTGCCGGGGAGGAGAGGGCGAGTGCCGGGGAGGTGAGGGCGAGTGCCGGGGAGGTGAGGGCGAGTGCCGGGGAGGAGAGGGCGAGTGCCGGGGAGGAGAGGGCGAGTGCCGGGCAGGAAAGGGCGAGTGGCGGGCAGGGTGGAGGGGGAGAGGTCGAGTGCCGGAGAGGGTGGAGGGGGAGAGGGCGAGTGCCGGGGAGGAGAGGGCGAGTGCCGGGGAGGAGAGGGCGAGTGCCGGGGAGGAGAGGGCGAGTGCCGGGTAGGGGGGGGAGAGGGCGTGTGCCGGGTAGGGGGGGGGAGAGGGCGTGTGCCGGGTAGGGGGGGAGAGGGCGTGTGCCGGGTAGGGGGGGAGAGGGCGTGTGCCAGGGAGGAGAGGGCGAGTGCCGGGGAGGAGAGGGCGAGTGCCGGGGAGGAGAGGGCGAGTGCCGGGGAGGAGAGGGCGAGTGCCGGGGAGGAGAGGGCGAGTGCCGGGGAGGAGAGGGCGAGTGCCCGGGAGGAGAGGGCGAGTGCAGGGGAGGAGAGGGGCGAGTGCCGGGGAGGAGAGGGCGAGTGCCGGGGAGGTGAGGGCGAGTGCCGGGGAGGTGAGGGCGAGTGCCGGGGAGGTGAGGGCGAGTGCCGGGGAGGAGAGGGCGAGTGCCGGGGAGGTGAGGGCGAGTGCCGGGGAGGTGAGGGCGAGTGCCGGGGCGGAGAGGGCGAGTGCCGGGGAGGAGAGGGCGAGTGCTGGGCAGGAAAGGGCGAGTAGCGGGCAGGGTGGAGGGGGAGAGGGCGAGTTCCGGAGAGGGTGGAGGGGGGAGAGGGCGAGTGCCGGGGAGGAGAGGGCGAGTGCCGGGGAGGAGAGGGCGAGTGCCGGGGAGGAGAGGGCGAGTGCCGGGGAGGAGAGGGCGAGTGCCGGGGAGGAGAGGGCGAGTGCCGGGGAGGAGAGGGCGAGTGCCGGGGAGGTGAGGGCGAGTGCCGGGGAGGTGAGGGCGAGTGCCGGGGAGGAGAGGGCGAGTGCCGGGGAGGAGAGGGCGAGTGCCGGGGAGGAGAGGGCGAGTGGGGAGAGGGCGAGTACCCGGGTGGGGACGGCGAGTGCCGGGTAGGCTGGAGGCGGAGAGGGCGAGTGCCTGGGAGGAGAGGGCGAGTGCCGGGGATGGTCGAGGGGGAGAGGGCGAGTGCCGGGGAGGAGAGGGCGAGTGCCGGGGAGGAGAGGGCGAGTGCCGGGGAGGTGGGGCGAGTGCCGGGGAGGTGAGGGCGAGTGCCGGGGAGGTGAGGGCGAGTGTCGGGGAGGTGAGGGCGAGTGCCGGGGAGGTGAGGGCGAGTGCCGGGGAGGAGAGGGCGAGTGCCGGGGAGGAGAGGGCGAGTGCTGGGCAGGAAAGGGCGAGTAGCGGGCAGGGTGGAGGGGGAGAGGGCGAGTGCCGGAGAGGGTGGAGGGGGAGAGGGCGAGTGCCGGGGAGGAGAGGGCGAGTGCCGGGGAGGAGAGGGCGAGTGGCGGGGAGGAGAGGGCGAGTGCCGGGGAGGTGAGGGGCGAGTGCCGGGGAGGTGAGGGCGAGTGCCGGGGAGGAGAGGGCGAGTGCCGGGGAGGAGAGGGCGAGTGCCGGGGAGGAGAGGGCGAGTGCCGGGGAGGAGAGGGCGAGTGCCGGGGAGGAGAGGGCGAGTGCCGGGGAGGAGAGGGCGAGTGCCGGGTAGGGGGGGGAGAGGGCGTGTGCCGGGTAGGGGGGGAGAGGGCGTGTGCCAGGGAGGAGAGGGCGAGTGCCGGGGAGGAGAGGGCGAGTGCCGGGGAGGAAGAGGGCGAGTGCCGGGGAGGAGAGGGCGAGTGCCGGGGAGGAGAGGGCGAGTGCCGGGGAGGGAGAGG
This sequence comes from Scyliorhinus torazame, assembly GCF_047496885.1. NCBI lineage: Eukaryota > Metazoa > Chordata > Chondrichthyes > Carcharhiniformes > Scyliorhinidae > Scyliorhinus > Scyliorhinus torazame. Next base: position 57,816 of record NW_027308726.1, on the reverse strand, counting down.
GCGAGTGCCCGGGAGGAGAGGGCGAGTGCAGGGGAGGAGAGGGCGAGTGCCGGGGAGGAGGAGGGCGAGTGCCGGGGAGGTGAGGGCGAGTGCCGGGGAGGTGAGGGCGAGTGCCGGGGAGGAGAGGGCGAGTGCCGGGGAGGAGAGGGCGAGTGCGGCAGGAAAGGGCGAGTGGCGGGCAGGGTGGAGGGGGAGAGGGCGAGTGCCGGAGAGGGTGGAGGGGGAGAGGGCGAGTGCCGGGGAGGAGAGGGCGAGTGCCGGGGAGGAGAGGGCGAGTGCCGGGGAGGAGAGGGCGAGTGCCGGGGAGGAGAGGGCGAGTGCCGGGAGGAGAGGGCGAGTGCCGGGGAGGTGAGGGCGAGTGCCGGGGAGGTGAGGGCGAGTGCCGGGGAGGAGAGGGCGAGTGCCGGGGAGGAGAGGGGCGAGTGCCGGGGAGGAGAGGGCGAGTGGGCGGGCAGGGTGGAGGGGGAGAGGGCGAGTGCCGGAGAGGGTGGAGGGGGGAGAGGGCGAGTGCCGGGGAGGAGAGGGTGAGTGCCGGGGAGGGTGGAGCGGGGAAGGGCGAGTGCCGGGGAGGGGATGGCAAGTGCTGGGAGGGTGGAGGGGGAGAGGGCGAGTCCCTGGCAGGAGAGGGCGAGTACCCGGGTGGGGACGGCGAGTGCCGGGGAGGAGACGGCGGAGTGCCGGGGATGGTCGAGGGGGAGAGGGCGAGTGCCGGGGAGGAGAGGGCGAGTGCCGGGGAGGAGAGGGCGAGTGCCGGGGAGGAGAGGGCGAGTGCCGGGGAGGAGAGGGCGAGTGCCGGGGAGGAGAGGGCGTGTGCCGGGGAGGAGAGGGCGAGTGCCGGGGAGGAGAGGGCGGAGTGCCGGGGAGGAGGAGGGCGAGTGCCGGGGAGGAGAGGGCGAGTGCCGGGGAGGAGAGGGCGAGTGCCGGGGAGGAGAGGGCGAGTGCCGGGGAGGAGAGGGCGAGTGCCGGGGAGGAGAGGGCGAGTGCCGGGGAGGAGAGGGCGAGTGCCGGGGAGGAGAGGGCGAGTGCCGGGGAGGTGAGGGCGAGTGCCGGGGAGGTGAGGGCGAGTGCCGGGGAGGCGAGGGCGAGTGCCGGGGAGGAGAGGGCGAGTGCCGGGGGGGGAGAGGGCGAGTGCCGGGCAGGAAAGGGCGAGTAGCGGGCAGGGTGGAGGGGGAGAGGGCGAGTGCCGGAGAGGGTGGAGGGGGAGAGGGCGAGTGCCGGTGAGGAGAGGGCGAGTGCCGGGGAGGAGAGGGCGAGTGCCGGGGAGGAGAGGGCGAGTGCCGGGGAGGAGAGGGCGAGTGCCGGGGAGGTGAGGGCGAGTGCCGGGGAGGAGAGGGCGAGTGCCGGGGAGGAGAGGGCGAGTGCCGGGGAGGAGAGGGCGAGTGCCGGGGAGGAGAGGGCGAGTGCCGGGGAGGAGAGGGCGAGTGCCGGGGAGGAGAGGGCGAGTGCCGGGGAGGAGAGGGCGAGTGCCGGGTAGGGGGGGGAGAGGGCGTGTGCCGGGTAGGGGGGCGAGAGGGCGTGTGCCGGGTAGGGGGGGGAGAGGGCGTGTGCCAGGGAGGAGAGGGCGAGTGCCAGGGAGGAGAGGGGCGAGTGCCGGGGAGGGTGGAGGCGGGGAAGGGCGAGTGCCGGGGTGGGGATGGCAAGTGCTGGGGAGGGTGGAGGGGGAGAGGCGAGTCCCTGGCAGGAGAGGGCGAGTGCCGGGGAGGGTGGAGGGGGAGAGGACGAGTACCCGGGTGGGGACGGCGAGTGCCGGGTAGGGTGGAGGCGGAGAGGGCGAGTGCCTGGGAGGAGAGGGCGAGTGCCGGGGATGGTCGAGGGGGAGAGGGCGAGTGCCGGGGAGGAGAGGGCGAGTGCCGGGGAGGAGAGGGCGAGTGCCGGGGAGGAGAGGGCGAGTGCCGGGGAGGAGAGGGCGAGTGCCGGGGAGGATGAGGGCGAGTGCCGGGAGGAGAGGGCGAGTGCCGGGGGAGGAGAGGGCGAGTGCCGGGGAGGAGAGGGCGAGTGCCGGGGAGGAGAGGGCGAGTGCCGGGGATGGTCGAGGGCGGAGAGGGGCGAGTGCCGGGGAGGAGAGGGCGAGTGCCGGGGAGGAGAGGCGAGTGCCGGGGAGGAGAGGGGCGAGTGCCGGGGAGGAGAGGGCGAGTGCCGGGGAGGTGAGGGCGAGTGCCGGGGAGGTGGGAGGGCGAGTGCCGGGGAGGAGAGGGCGAGTGCCGGGGAGGAGAGGGCGAGTGCCGGGGAGGAGAGGGCGAGTGGCGGGCAGGGTGGAGGGGGAGAGGGCGAGTGCCGGAGAGGGTGGAGGGGGGAGAGGGCGAGTGCCGGGGAGGAGAGGGTGAGTGCCGGGGAGGGTGGAGGCGGGAAGGGCGAGTGCCGGGGAGGGGATGGCAAGTGCTGGGGAGGGTGGAGGGGAGAGGGCGAGTCCCTGGCAGGAGAGGGCGAGTACCCGGGTGGGGACGGCGAGTGCCGGGGAGGAGAGGGCGAGTGCCGGGGATGGTCGAGGGGGAGAGGGCGAGTGCCGGGGAGGAGAGGGCGAGTGCCGGGGAGGAGAGGGCGAGTGCCGGGGAGGAGAGGGCGAGTGCCGGGGAGGAGAGGGCGAGTGCCGGGGAGGAGAGGGCGTGTGCCGGGGAGGAGAGGGCGAGTGCCGGGGAGGAGAGGGCGAGTGCCGGGGAGGAGAGGGCGAGTGCCGGGGAGGAGAGGGCGAGTGCCGGGGAGGAGAGGGCGAGTGCCGGGGAGGAGAGGGCGAGTGCCGGGGAGGAGAGGGCGAGTGCCGGGGAGGAGAGGGCGAGTGCCGGGGGAGGAGAGGGCGAGTGCCGGGGAGGAGAGGGCGAGTGCCGGGGAGGTGAGGGCGAGTGCCGGGGAGGTGAGGGCGAGTGCCGGGGAGGCGAGGGCGAGTGCCGGGGAGGAGAGGGCGAGTGCCGGGGGGGGGGAGAGGGCGAGTGCCGGGCAGGAAAGGGCGAGTAGCGGGCAGGGTGGAGGGGGAGAGGGCGAGTGCCGGAGAGGGTGGAGGGGGAGAGGGCGAGTGCCGGTGAGGAGAGGGCGAGTGCCGGGGAGGAGAGGGCGAGTGCCGGGGAGGAGAGGGCGAGTGCCGGGGGAGGAGAGGGCGAGTGCCGGGGAGGTGAGGGCGAGTGCCGGGGAGGAGAGGGCGAGTGCCGGGGAGGAGAGGGCGAGTGCCGGGGAGGGAGAGGGCGAGTGCCGGGGAGGAGAGGGCGAGTGCCGGGGAGGAGAGGGCGAGTGCCGGGGAGGAGAGGGCGAGAGCCGGGTAGGGGGGGGAGAGGGCGTGTGCCGGGTAGGGGGGCGAGAGGGCGTGTGCCGGGTAGGGGGGGGAGAGGGCGTGTGCCAGGGAGGGAGAGGGCGAGTGCCAGGGAGGAGAGGGCGAGTGCCGGGGAGGGTGGAGGCGGGAAGGGCGAGTGCCGGGGTGGGGATGGCAAGTGCTGGGGAGGGTGGAGGGGGAGAGGGCGAGTCCCTGGCAGGAGAGGGGCGAGTGCCGGGGAGGGTGGAGGGGGAGAGGACGAGTACCCGGGTGGGGACGGCGAGTGCCGGGTAGGGTGGAGGCGGAGAGGGCGAGTGCCTGGGAGGAGAGGGCGAGTGCCGGGGATGGTCGAGGGGGGAGAGGGCGAGTGCCGGGGAGGAGAGGGCGAGTGCCGGGGAGGAGAGGGCGAGTGCCGGGGAGGAGAGGGCGAGTGCCGGGGAGGAGAGGGCGAGTGCCGGGGAGGAGAGGGCGAGTGCCGGGGAGGAGAGGGCGAGTGCCGGGGAGGAGAGGGCGAGTGCCGGGGAGGAGAGGGCGAGTGCCGGGGAGGAGAGGGCGAGTGCCGGGGAGGAGAGGGCGAGTGCCGGGGATGGTCGAGGGGGAGAGGGCGAGTGCCGGGGAGGAGAGGGCGAGTGCCGGGGAGGAGAGGGCGAGTGCCGGGGAGGAGAGGGCGAGTGCCGGGGAGGAAGAGGGCGAGTGCCGGGTAGGGGGGGGAGAGGGCGTGTGCCGGGTAGGGGGGGGAGAGGGCGTGTGCCGGGTAGGGGGGGAGAGGGCGTGTGCCGGTAGGGGGGGAGAGGGCGTGTGCCAGGGAGGAGAGGGCGAGTGCCGGGGGAGGGTGGAGGCGGGGAAGGGCGAGTGCCGGGGTGGGGATGGCAAGTGCTGGGGAGGGTGGAGGGGGAGAGGGCGAGTCCCTGGCAGGAGAGGGCGAGTGCCGGGGAGGGTGGAGGGGGAGAGGGCGAGTACCCGGGTGGGGACGGCGAGTGCCGGGTAGGCTGGAGGCGGAGAGGGCGAGTGCCTGGGAGGAGAGGGCGAGTGCCGGGGATGGTCGAGGGGGAGAGGGCGAGTGCCGGGGAGGAGAGGGCGAGTGCCGGGGAGGAGAGGGCGGGAGTGCCGGGGAGGTGAGGGCGAGTGCCGGGGGTGGTGAGGGGCGAGTGCCGGGGAGGTGAGGGCGAGTGTCGGGGAGGTGAGGGCGAGTGCCGGGGAGGTGAGGGCGAGTGCCGGGGAGGAGAGGGCGAGTGCCGGGGAGGAGAGGCGAGTGCTGGGCAGGAAAGGGCGAGTAGCGGGGCAGGGTGGAGGGGGAGAGGGCGAGTGCCGGAGAGGTGGAGGGGGAGAGGGCGAGTGCCGGGGAGGAGAGGGCGAGTGCCGGGGAGGAGAGGGCGAGTGCCGGGGAGGAGAGGGCGAGTGCCGGGTAGGGGGGGGGAGAGGGCGTGTGCCGGGTAGGGGGGGGAGAGGGCGTGTGCCGGGTAGGGGGGGGAGAGGGGCGTGTGCCGGGTAGGGGGGGAGAGGGCGTGTGCCAGGGAGGAGAGGGCGAGTGCCGGGGAGGGTGGAGGCGGGAAGGGCGAGTGCCGGGGTGGGGGATGGCAAGTGCTGGGGAGGGTGGAGGGGGAGAGGGCGAGTCCCTGGCAGGAGAGGGCGAGTGCCCGGGGGAGGGTGGAGGGGGAGAGGGCGAGTACCCGGGTGGGGACGGCGAGTGCCGGGTAGGCTGGAGGCGGAGAGGGCGAGTGCCTGGGAGGAGAGGGCGAGTGCCGGGGATGGTCGAGGGGGAGAGGGCGAGTGCCGGGGAGGAGAGGGCGAGTGCCGGGGAGGAGAGGGCGAGTGCCGGGGGAGGTGAGGGGCGAGTGCCGGGGAGGTGAGGGCGAGTGCCGGGGAGGTGAGGGCGAGTGTCGGGGAGGTGAGGGCGAGTGCCGGGGAGGTGAGGGCGAGTGCCGGGGAGGAGAGGGCGAGTGCCGGGGAGGAGAGGGCGAGTGCTGGGCAGGAAAGGGCGAGTAGCGGGCAGGGTGGAGGGGGATGAGGGCGAGTGCCGGAGAGGGTGGAGGGGGAGAGGGCGAGTGCCGGGGAGGAGAGGGCGAGTGCCGGGGAGGAGAGGGCGAGTGCCGGGGAGGAGGAGGGCGAGTGCCGGGGAGGAGAGGGCGAGTGCCGGGGAGGTGAGGGCGAGTGCCGGGGAGGTGAGGGCGAGTGCCGGGGAGGAGAGGGCGAGTGCCGGGGAGGAGAGGGCGAGTGCCGGGGAGGAGAGGGCGAGTGCCGGGGAGGAGAGGGCGAGTGCCGGGGAGGAAGGAGGGGCGAGTGCCGGGGAGGAGAGGGCGAGTGCCGGGTAGGGGGGGGAGAGGGCGTGTGCCGGGTAGGGGGGGGAGAGGGCGTGTGCCTGGGAGGAGAGGGCGAGTGCCGGGGAGGAGAGGGCGAGTGCCGGGGAGGAGAGGGCGAGTGCCGGGGAGGGAGAGGGCGAGTGCCGGGGAGGAGAGGGCGAGTGCCGGGGAGGAGAGGGCGAGTGCCCGGGAGGAGAGGGTGAGTGCCGGGGAGGGTGGAGGCGGGGAAGGGCGAGTGCCGGGGAGGGGATGGCAAGTGCTGGGGAGGGTGGAGGGGGAGAGGGCGAGTCCCTGGCAGGAGAGGGCGAGTACCCGGGGTGGGGACGGCGAGTGCCGGGGAGGAGAGGGCGAGTGCCGGGGATGGTCGAGGGGGAGAGGGCGAGTGCCGGGGGAGGAGAGGGCGAGTGCCGGGGAGGAGAGGGCGAGTGCCGGGGAGGAGAGGGCGAGTGCCGGGGAGGAGAGGGCGTGTGCCGGGGAGGAGAGGGCGAGTGCCGGGGAGGAGAGGGCGAGTGCCGGGGAGGAGAGGGCGAGTGCCGGGGAGGAGAGGGCGAGTGCCGGGGAGGAGAGGGCGAGTGCCGGGGAGGAGAGGGCGAGTGCCGGGGAGGAGAGGGCGAGTGCCGGGGAGGAGAGGGCGAGTGCCGGGGAGGAGAGGGCGAGTGCCGGGGAGGAGAGGGCGAGTGCCGGGGAGGAGAGGGCGAGTGCCGGGGAGGTGAGGGCGAGTGCCGGGGAGGTGAGGGCGAGTGCCGGGGAGGTGAGGGCGAGTGCCGGGGAGGAGAGGGCGAGTGCCGGGGGGGAGAGGGCGAGTGCCGGGCAGGAAAGGGCGAGTAGCGGGCAGGGTGGAGGGGGAGAGGGCGAGTGCCGGAGAGGGTGGAGGGGGAGAGGGCGAGTGCCGGTGAGGAGAGGGCGAGTGCCGGGGAGGAGAGGGCGAGTGCCGGGGAGGAGAGGGCGAGTGCCGGGGAGGAGAGGGCGAGTGCCGGGGAGGTGAGGGCGAGTGCCGGGGAGGAGAGGGCGAGTGCCGGGGAGGAGAGGGCGAGTGCCGGGGAGGAGAGGGCGAGTGCCGGGGAGGAGAGGGCGAGTGCCGGGGAGGAGAGGGCGAGTGCCGGGGAGGAGAGGGCGAGTGCCGGGTAGGGGGGGGAGAGGGCGTGTGCCGGGTAGGGGGGCGAGAGGGCGTGTGCCGGGTAGGGGGGGAGAGGGCGTGTGCCAGGGAGGAGAGGGCGAGTGCCAGGGAGGAGAGGGCGAGTGCCGGGGAGGGTGGAGGCGGGAAGGGCGAGTGCCGGGGTGGGGATGGCAAGTGCTGGGGAGGGTGGAGGGGGAGAGGGCGAGTCCCTGGCAGGAGAGGGCGAGTGCCGGGGAGGGTGGAGGGGGGAGAGGGCGAGTACCCGGGTGGGGACGGCGAGTGCCGGGTAGGGTGGAGGCGGAGAGGGCGAGTGCCTGGGAGGAGAGGGCGAGTGCCGGGGATGGTCGAGGGGGAGAGGGCGAGTGCCGGGGAGGAGAGGGCGAGTGCCGGGGAGGAGAGGGCGAGTGCCGGGGAGGAGAGGGCGAGTGCCGGGGAGGAGAGGGCGAGTGCCGGGGAGGAGAGGGCGAGTGCCGGGGAGGAGAGGGCGAGTGCCGGGGAGGAGAGGGCGAGTGCCGGGGAGGAGAGGGCGAGTGCCGGGGAGGAGAGGGCGAGTGCCGGGGATGGTCGAGGGGGAGAGGGCGAGTGCCGGGGAGGAGAGGGCGAGTGCCGGGGAGGAGAGGGCGAGTGCCGGGGAGGAGAGGGCGAGTGCCGGGGAGGAGAGGGCGAGTGCCGGGTAGGGGGGGGAGAGGGCGTGTGCCGGGTAGGGGGGGGAGAGGGCGTGTGCCGGGTAGGGGGGGAGAGGGCGTGTGCCAGGGAGGAGAGGGCGAGTGCCGGGGAGGAAGAGGGCGAGTGCCGGGGAGGAGAGGGCGAGTGCCGGGGAGGAGAGGGCGAGTGCCGGGGAGGAGAGGGCGAGTGCCGGGGAGGAGAGGGCGAGTGCCGGGCAGGAAAGGGCGAGTGGCGGGCAGGGTGGAGGGGGAGAGGGCGAGTGCCGGAGAGGGTGGAGGGGGAGAGGGCGAGTGCCGGGGAGGAGAGGGCGAGTGCCGGGGAGGAGAGGGCGTGTGCCGGGGAGGAGAGGGAGAGTGCCGGGGAGGAGAGGGCGAGTGCCGGGGAGGAGAGGGCGAGTGCCGGGGAGGAGAGGGCGAGGGCCGGGGAGGAGAGGGCGAGGGCCGGGGAGGAGAGGGCGAGGGCCGGGGAGGAGAGGGCGAGGGCCGGGGAGGAGAGGGCGAGTGCCGGGGAGGAGAGGGCGAGTGCCGGGGAGGAGAGGGCGAGTGCCGGGGAGGAGAGGGCGAGTGCCGGGGAGGAGAGGGCGAGTGCCGGGGAGGAGAGGGCGAGTGCCGGGGAGGAGAGGGCGAGTGCCGGGGAGGAGAGGGCGAGTGCCGGGGAGGAGAGGGCGAGTGCCGGGGAGGAGAGGGCGAGTGCCGGGGTGGAGAGGGCGAGTGCCGGGGAGGAGAGGGCGAGTGCCGGGGAGGAGAGGGCGAGTGCCGGGGAGGAGAGGGCGAGTGCCGGGGAGGAGAGGGCGAGTGCCGGGGAGGAGAGGGCGAGTGCCGGGGAGGAGAGGGCGAGTGCCGGGGAGGAGAGGGCGAGTGCCGGGGAGGAGGAGGGCGAGTGCCGGGGAGGAGAGGGCGAGTGCCGGGCAGGAAAGGGCGAGTGCCGGGCAGGGTGGAGGGGGAGAGGGCGAGTGCCGGAGAGGGTGGAGGGGGAGAGCCGGGGAGAAGAGGGCGAGTGCCGGGGAGGAGAGGGCGAGTGCCGGGCAGGAAAGGGCGAGTGCCGGGCAGGGTGGAGGGGGAAGAGGGCGAGTGCCGGAGAGGGTGGAGGGGGAGAGCCGGGGAGGAGAGGGCGAGTGCCGGGGAGAAGAGGGCGAGTGCCGGGGAGGAGAGGGCGAGTGCCGGGGAGGAGAGGGCGAGTGCCGGGGAGGAGAGGGCGAGTGCCGGGGAGGAGAGGGCGAGTGCCGGGGAGGTGAGGGCGAGTGCCGGGGAGGTGAGGGCGAGTGCCGGGGAGGAGAGGGCGAGTGCCGGGGAGGAGAGGGCGAGTGCCGGGCAGGAAAGGGCGAGTGCCGGGCAGGGTGGAGGGGGAGAGGGCGAGTGCCGGAGAGGGTGGAGGGGGAGAGGGCGAGTGCCGGGGAGGAGAGGGCGAGTGCCGGGGAGGAGAGGGCGAGTGCCGGGCAGGAAAGGGCGAGTGCCGGGCAGGGTGGAGGGGGAGAGGGCGAGTGCCGGAGAGGGTGGAGGGGGAGAGCCGGGGAGAAGAGGGCGAGTGCCGGGGAGGAGAGGGCGAGTGCCGGGCAGGAAAGGGCGAGTGCCGGGCAGGGTGGAGGGGGAGAGGGCGAGTGCCGGAGAGGGTGGAGGGGGAGAGCCGGGGAGGAGAGGGCGAGTGCCGGGGAGAAGAGGGCGAGTGCCGGGGAGGAGAGGGCGAGTGCCGGGGAGGAAGAGGGCGAGTGCCGGGGAGGAGAGGGCGAGTGCCGGGGAGGTGAGGGCGAGTGCCGGGGAGGTGAGGGCGAGTGCCGGGGAGGAGAGGGCGAGTGCCGGGGAGGAGAGGGCGAGTGCCGGGCAGGAAAGGGCGAGTGCCGGGCAGGGTGGAGGGGGAGAGGGCGAGTGCCGGAGAGGGTGGAGGGGGAGAGGGCGAGTGCCGGGGAGGAGAGGGCGAGTGCCGGGGAGGAGAGGGCGAGTGCCGGGGAGGAGAGGGCGAGTGCCGGGGAGGAGAGGGCGAGTGCGGGGAGGAGAGGCGAGTGCCGGGGAGGAGAGGGCGAGTGCCGGGGAGGAGAGGGCGAGTGCCGGGGAGGAGAGGGCGAGTGCCGGGGAGGAGAGGGAGAGTGCCAGGGAGGAGAGGGCGAGTGCCGGGGAGGAGAGGGCGAGTGCCGGGGAGGAGAGGGCGTGTGCCGGGTAGGGGGGGGAGAGGGCGTGTGCCGGGTAGGGGGGGAGAGGGCGTGTGCCGGGTAGGGGGGGAGAGTGCGTGTGCCAGGGAGGAGAGGGCGAGTGCCGGGGAGGGTGGAGGCGGGAAGGGCGAGTGCCGGGGTGGGGATGGCAAGTGCCGGGGAGGGTGGAGGGGGAGAGGGCGAGTCCCTGGCAGGAGAGGGCGAGTGCCGGGGAGGGTGGAGGGAGAGAGGGCGAGTACCCGGGTGGGGACGGCGAGTGCCGGGTAGGGTGGAGGCGGAGAGGGCGAGTGCCTGGGAGGAGAGGACGAGTGCGGGGCGATGGTCGAGGGGGAGAGGGCGAGTGCCGGGGAGGAGAGGGCGAGTGCCGGAGAGGAGAGGGCGAGTGCCGGGGAGGAGAGGGCGAGTGCCGGGGAGGAGAGGGCGAGTGCCGGGGAGGAGAGGGCGAGTGCCGGGGAGGAGAGGGCGAGTGCCGGGGAGGAGGAGGGGCGAGTGCCGGGCAGGAAAGGGCGAGTGCCGGGCAGGGTGGAGGGGGAGAGGGCGAGTGCCGGAGAGGGTGGAGGGGGAGAGGGCGAGTGCCGGGGAGGAGAGGGCGAGGGCCGGGGAGGAGAGGGCGAGTGCCGGGGAGGAGAGGGCGAGTGCCGGGGAGGAGAGGGGCGAGTGCCGGGGAGGAGAGGGCGAGTGCCGGGGAGGAGAGGGGCGAGTGCCGGGGGGCGAGTGCCGGGAGAGGGCGAGTGCCGGGGAGGAGAGGGCGAGTGCCGGGTAGGGGGGGGAGAGGGCGTGTGCCGGGTAGGGGGGGAGAGGGCGTGTGCCGGGTAGGGGGGGAGAGGGCGTGTGCCAGGGAGGAGAGGGCGAGTGCCGGGAAGGGTTGTGGGGGAGAGGGCGAGTGCCGGGGAGGAGAGGGCGAGTGCCGGGTAGGGGGGGGAGGAGGGCGTGTGCCGGGTAGCGGGGGGAGAGGCGTGTGCCGGGTAGGGGGGGGAGAGGGCGTGTGCCGGGTAGGGGGGGAGAGGGCGTGTGCTAGGGAGGAAGAGGGCGAGTGCCGGGGAGGGTGGAGGCGGGAAGGGCGAGTGCCGGGGTGGGGATGGCAAGTGCCGGGGAGGGTGGAGGGGGAGAGGGCGAGTCCCTGGCAGGAGAGGGCGAGTGCCGGGGAGGGTGGAGGGAGAGAGGGCGAGTACCCGGGTGGGGACGGCGAGTGCCGGGTAGGGTGGAGGCGGAGAGGGCGAGTGCCTGGGAGGAGAGGACGAGTGCCGGGGATGGTCGAGGGGGAGAGGGCGAGTGCCGGGGAGGACGAGGGCGAGTGCCGGGGGAGGAGAGGGCGAGTGCCGGGGAGGAGAGGGCGAGTGCCGGGGAGGAGAGGGCGAGTGCCGGGGAGGAGAGGGCGAGTGCCGGGGAGGAGAGGGCGAGTGCCGGGGAGGAGAGGGCGACAGTGCCGGGGAGGAGAGGGCGAGTGCCGGGCAGGAAAGGGCGAGTGCCGGGCAGGGTGGGAGGGGGAGAGGGCGAGTGCCGAGAGGGTGGAGGGGGAGAGGGCGAGTGCCGGGGAGGAGAGGGCGAGTGCCGGGGAGGAGAGGGCAGAGTGCCGGGAGGAGAGGGCGAGTGCCGGGGAGGAGAGGGCGAGTGCCGGGGAGGAGAGGGCGTGTGCCGGGTAGGAGAGGGGCGAGTGCCGGGGAGGAGAGGGCGAGTGCCGGGGAGGAGAGGGCGAGTGCAGGGGAGGAGAGGGCGATGTGCCGGGGAGGAGGAGGGCGAGTGCCGGGGAGGAGAGGGGCGAGTGCCGGGGAGGAGAGGCGAGTGCCGGGGAGGAGAGGGCGAGTGCCGGGGAGGAGAGGGCGAGTGCCGGGGCGGAGAGGGCGAGTGCCGGGGAGGATGAGGGCGAGTGCCGGGGAGGAGAGGGCGAGTGCCGGGGAGGAAAGTGCGAGTGCCGGGCAGGGTGGAGGGGGAGAGGGCGAGTGCCGGAGAGGGTGGAGGGGGAGAGGGCGAGTGCCGGGGAGGAGAGGGCGAGTGCCGGGGAGGAGAGGGCGAGTGCCGGGGAGGAGAGGGCGAGTTGCCGGGGAGGAGAGGGCGAGTGCCGGGGAGGAGAGGCGAGTGCCGGGGAGGAGAGGGCGAGTGCCGGGGAGGAGAGGGCGAGTGCCGGGGAGGAGAGGGCGAGGGCCGGGGAGGAGAGGGCGAGTGCCGGGGAGGAGAGGGCGAGTGCCGGGGAGGAGAGGGGCGAGTGCCGGGGAGGAGAGGGCGAGTGCCGGGGAGGAGAGGGCGAGTGCCGGGTAGGGGGGGGGAGAGGGCGTGTGACGGGTAGGGGGGGGAGAGGGCGTGTGCCGGGTAGGGGGGGAGAGGGCGTGTGCCGGGTAGGGGGGGAGAGGGCGTGTGCGGGTAGGGGGGGAGAGGGCGAGTGCCGGGGAGGGTGAGGCGGGAAGGGCGAGTGCCGGGTGGGGATGGCAAGTGCTGGGAGGGTGGAGGGGGAGAGGGCGAGTCCCTGGCAGGAGAGGGCGAGTGCCGGGAGGGGTGGAGGAGAGAGGGCGAGTACCCGGGTGGGGACGGCGAGTGCCGGGTAGGGTGGAGGCGGAGAGGGCGAGTGCCTGGGAGGAGAGGGCGGAGAGTGCCGGGGATGGTCGAGGGGAGAGGGCGAGTGCCGGGGAGGAGAGGGCGAGTGCCGGAGAGGAGAGGGCGAGTGCCGGGGAGGAGAGGGCGAGTGCCGGGGAGGAGAGGGCGAGTGCCGGGGAGGAGAGGGCGAGTGCCGGGGAGGAGAGGGCGAGTGCCGGGGAGGAGAGGGCGAGTGCCGGGGAGGAGAGGGCGAGTGCCGGGGAGGAGAGGGGAGTGCCGGGGAGAGAGAGTGCCGGGGAGGAAGAGGGCGAGTGCCGGGGAGGAGAGGGCGAGTGCCGGGGAGGAGAGGGCGAGTGCCGGGGAGGAGAGGGCGAGGGCCGGGGAGGGGAGAGGCCGGGGAGGAGAGGGCGAGTGCCGGGGAGGAGAGGGCGAGTGCCGGGGAGGAGAGGGCGAGTGCCGGGGAGGAGAGGGCGAGTGCCGGGGAGGAGAGGGCGAGTGCCGGGGAGGAGAGGCGAGTGCCGGGGAGGAGAGGGCGAGTGCCGGGAGGAGAGGGCGAGTGCCGGGGAGGAGAGGGCGAGTGCCGGGGAGGAGAGGGCGAGTGCCGGGGAGGAGAGGGCGAGTGCCGGGGAGGAGAGGGCGAGTGCCGGGAGGAGAGGGCGAGTGCCGGGGTGGAGAGGGCGAGTGCCGGGGAGGAGAGGGCGAGTGCCGGGGAGGAGAGGGCGAGTGCCGGGGAGGAGAGGGCGAGTGCCGGGGAGGAGAGGGGCGAGTGCCGGGGAGGAGAGGGCGAGTGCCGGGGCAGGATAAGGGCGAGTGCCGGGGCAGGAGAGGGCGAGTGCCGGGGCAGGGTGGAGGGGGAGAGGGCGAGTGCCGGAGAGGGTGGAGGGGGAGAGCGGAGAAGAGGCGAGTGCCGGAGGATAGGGCGAGTGCCGGGCAGGAAAGGGCGAGTGCCGGGCAGGGTGGAGGGGGAGAGGGCGAGTGCCGGAGAGGGTGGAGGGGAGAGCCGGGGAGGAGAGGGCGAGTGCCGGGGAGAAGAGGGCGAGTGCCGGGGAGGAGAGGCGAGTGCCCGGAGGGTGGAGGGAGGAGAGGGCGAGTGCCGGGGAGGGTGGAGGGCGAGTGCCGGGGAGGTGAGGGCGAGTGCCGGGGAGGTGAGGGCGAGTGCCGGGGAGGAGAGGCGAGTGCCGGGAGGAGAGGGCGAGTGCCGGGCAGGAAAGGGCGAGTGCCGGGCAGCCGGGCAGGAAAGGGCGAGTGCCGGGCAGGGTGGAGGGGGAGAGGGCGAGTGCCGGAGAGGGTGGAGGGGGAGAGGGCGAGTGCCGGGGAGGAGAGGGCGAGTGCCGGGGAGGAGAGGGCGAGTGCCGGGGAGGAGAGGGCGAGTGCCGGGGAGGAGAGGGCGAGTGCCGGGGAGGAGAGGGCGAGTGCCGGGGAGGAGAGGGCGAGTGCCGGGGAGGAGAGGGCGAGTGCCGGGGAGGAGAGGGCGAGTGCCGGGGAGGAGAGGGCGAGTGCCGGGGAGGAGAGGGAGAGTGCCGGGGAGGAGAGGGCGAGTGCCGGGGAGGAGAGGGCGAGTGCCGGGGAGGAGCGGGCGAGTGCCGGGTAGGGGGGGGAGAGGGCGTGTGCCGGGTAGGGGGGGGAGAGGGCGTGTGCCGGGTAGGGGGGGAGAGGGCGTGTGCCGGGTAGGGGGGGAGAGTGCGTGTGCCAGGGAGGAGAGGGCGAGTGCCGGGGAGGGTGGAGGCGGGAAGGGCGAGTGCCGGGGTGGGGATGGCAAGTGCCGGGGAGGGTGGAGGGGGAGAGGGCGAGTCCCTGGCAGGAGAGGGCGAGTGCCGGGGAGGGTGGAGGGAGAGAGGGCGAGTACCCGGGTGGGGACGGCGAGTGCCGGGTAGGGTGGAGGCGGAGAGGGCGAGTGCCTGGGAGGAGAGGACGAGTGCCGGGGATGGTCGAGGGGGAGAGGGCGAGTGCCGGGGAGGAGAGGGCGAGTGCCGGAGAGGAGAGGGCGAGTGCCGGGGAGGAGAGGGCGAGTGCCGGGGAGGAGAGGGCGAGTGCCGGGGAGGAGAGGGCGAGTGCCGGGGAGGAGAGGGCGAGTGCCGGGGAGGAGAGGGCGAGTGCCGGGCAGGAAAGGGCGAGTGCCGGGCAGGGTGGAGGGGGAGAGGGCGAGTGCCGGAGAGGGTGGAGGGGGAGAGGGCGAGTGCCGGGGAGGAGAGGGCGAGGGCCGGGGAGGAGAGGGCGAGTGCCGGGGAGGAGAGGGCGAGTGCCGGGGAGGAGAGGGCGAGTGCCGGGGAGGAGAGGGCGAGTGCCGGGGAGGAGAGGGCGAGTGCCGGGGAGGAGAGGGCGAGTGCCGGGGAGGAGAGGGCGAGTGCCGGGTAGGGGGGGGGAGAGGGCGTGTGCCGGGTAGGGGGGGAGAGGGCGTGTGCCGGGTAGGGGGGGAGAGGGCGTGTGCCAGGGAGGAGAGGGCGAGTGCCGGGAAGGGTTGTGGGGGAGAGGGCGAGTGCCGGGGAGGAGAGGGCGAGTGCCGGGTAGGGGGGGGAGAGGGCGTGTGCCGGGTAGCGGGGGGAGAGGGCGTGTGCCGGGTAGGGGGGGAGAGGGCGTGTGCCGGGTAGGGGGGGAGAGGGCGTGTGCTAGGGAGGAGAGGGCGAGTGCCGGGGAGGGTGGAGGCGGGAAGGGCGAGTGCCGGGGTGGGGATGGCAAGTGCCGGGGAGGGTGGAGGGGGAGAGGGCGAGTCCCTGGCAGGAGAGGGCGAGTGCCGGGGAGGGTGGAGGGAGAGAGGGCGAGTACCCGGGTGGGGACGGCGAGTGCCGGGTAGGGTGGAGGCGGAGAGGGCGAGTGCCTGGGAGGAGAGGACGAGTGCCGGGGATGGTCGAGGGGGAGAGGGCGAGTGCCGGGGAGGAGAGGGCGAGTGCCGGGGAGGAGAGGGCGAGTGCCGGGGAGGAGAGGGCGAGTGCCGGGGAGGAGAGGGCGAGTGCCGGGGAGGAGAGGGCGAGTGCCGGGGAGGAGAGGGCGAGTGCCGGGGAGGAGAGGGCGAGTGCCGGGGAGGAGAGGGCGAGTGCCGGGCAGGAAAGGGCGAGTGCCGGGCAGGGTGGAGGGGGAGAGGGCGAGTGCCGGAGAGGGTGGAGGGGGAGAGGGCGAGTGCCGGGGAGGAGAGGGCGAGTGCCGGGGAGGAGAGGGCGAGTGCCGGGGAGGAGAGGGCGAGTGCCGGGGAGGAGAGGGCGAGTGCCGGGGAGGAGAGGGCGAGTGCCGGGGAGGAGAGGGCGAGTGCCGGGGAGGAGAGGGCGAGTGCCGGGGAGGAGAGGGCGAGTGCCGGGGAGGAGAGGGCGAGTGCCGGGGAGGAGAGGGCGAGTGCCGGGGAGGAGAGGGCGAGTGCCGGGGAGGAGAGGGCGAGTGCCGGGGCGGAGAGGGCGAGTGCCGGGGAGGAGAGGGCGAGTGCCGGGGAGGAGAGGGCGAGTGCCGGGGAGGAGAGGGAGAGTGCCGGGGAGGAGAGGGCGAGTGCCGGGGAGGAGAGGGCGAGTGCCGGGGAGGAGAGGGCGAGGGCCGGGGAGGAGAGGGCGAGTGCCGGGGAGGAGAGGGCGAGTGCCGGGGAGGAGAGGGCGAGTGCCGGGGAGGAGAGGGCGAGTGCCGGGGAGGAGAGGGCGAGTGCCGGGGAGGAGAGGGCGAGTGCCGGGTAGGGGGGGGAGAGGGCGTGTGCCGGGTAGGGGGGGGAGAGGGCGTGTGCCGGGTAGGGGGGGAGAGGGCGTGTGCCAGGGAGGAGAGGGCGAGTGCCGGGAAGGGTTGTGGGGGAGAGGGCGAGTGCCGGGGAGGAGAGGGTGAGTGCCGGGGAGGAGAGGGCGAGTGCCGGGTAGGGGGGGGAGAGGGCGTGTGCCGGGTAGGGGGGGGAGAGGGCGTGTGCCGGGTAGGGGGGGAGAGGGCGTGTGCCGGGTAGGGGGGGAGAGGGCGTGTGCCAGGGAGGAGAGGGCGAGTGCCGGGGAGGGTGGAGGCGGGAAGGGCGAGTGCCGGGGTGGGGATGGCAAGTGCCGGGGCGGGTGGAGGGGGAGAGGGCGAGTCCCTGGCAGGAGAGGGCGAGTGCCGGGGAGGGTGGAGGGAGAGAGGGCGAGTACCCGGGTGGGGACGGCGAGTGCCGGGTAGGGTGGAGGCGGAGAGGGCGAGTGCCTGGGAGGAGAGGACGAGTGCCGGGGATGGTCGAGGGGGAGAGGGCGAGTGCCGGGGAGGAGAGGGCGAGTGCCGGAGAGGAGAGGGCGAGTGCCGGGGAGGAGAGGGCGAGTGCCGGGGAGGAGAGGGCGAGTGCCGGGGAGGAGAGGGCGAGTGCCGGGGAGGAGAGGGCGAGTGCCGGGGAGGAGAGGGCGAGTGCCGGGCAGGAAAGGGCGAGTGCCGGGCAGGGTGGAGGGGGAGAGGGCGAGTGCCGGAGAGGGTGGAGGGGGAGAGGGCGAGTGCCCGGGAGGAGAGGGCGAGTGCCGGAGAGGAGAGGGCGAGTGCCGGGGAGGAGAGGGCGAGTGCCGGGGAGGAGAGGGCGAGTGCCGGGGAGGAGAGGGCGAGTGCCGGGGAGGAGAGGGCGAGTGCCGGGGAGGAGAGGGCGAGTGCCGGGCAGGAAAGGGCGAGTGCCGGGCAGGGTGGAGGGGGAGAGGGCGAGTGCCGGAGAGGGTGGAGGGGGAGAGGGCGAGTGCCGGGGAGGAGAGGGCGAGTGCCGGGGAGGAGAGGGCGAGTGCCGGGGAGGAGAGGGCGAGTGCCGGGGAGGAGAGGGCGAGTGCCGGGGAGGAGAGGGCGAGTGCCGGGGAGGAGAGGGCGAGTGCAGGGGAGGAGAGGGCGAGTGCCGGGGAGGAGAGGGCGAGTGCCGGGGAGGAGAGGGCGAGTGCCGGGGAGGAGAGGGCGAGTGCCGGGGAGGAGAGGGCGAGTGCCGGGGAGGAGAGGGCGAGTGCCGGGGAGGAGAGGGCGAGTGCCGGGGAGGAGAGGGCGAGTGCCGGGGAGGAGAGGGCGAGTGCCGGGGAGGAGAGGGCGAGTGCCGGGGAGGAGAGGGCGAGTGCCGGGGAGGAGAGGGCGAGTGCCGGGGAGGAGAGGGCGAGTGCCGGGGAGGAGAGGGCGTGTGCCGGGTAGGGGGGGGAGAGGGCGTGTGCCGGGTAGGGGGGGAGAGGGCGTGTGCCGGGTAGGGGGGGAGAGGGCGTGTGCCAGGGAGGAGAGGGCGAGTGCCGGGAAGGGTTGTGGGGGAGAGGGCGAGTGCCGGGGAGGAGAGGGCGAGTGCCGGGTAGGGGGGGGAGAGGGCGTGTGCCGGGTAGCGGGGGGAGAGGGCGTGTGCCGGGTAGGGGGGGGAGAGGGCGTGTGCCAGGGAGGAGAGGGCGAGTGCCGGGGAGGGTGGAGGCGGGAAGGGCGAGTGCCGGGGTGGGGATGGCAAGTGCCGGGGAGGGTGGAGGGGGAGAGGGCGAGTCCCTGGCAGGAGAGGGCGAGTGCCGGGGAGGGTGGAGGGAGAGAGGGCGAGTACCCGGGTGGGGACGGCGAGTGCCGGGTAGGGTGGAGGCGGAGAGGGCGAGTGCCTGGGAGGAGAGGACGAGTGCCGGGGATGGTCGAGGGGGAGAGGGCGAGTGCCGGGGAGGAGAGGGCGAGTGCCGGAGAGGAGAGGGCGAGTGCCGGGGAGGAGAGGGCGAGTGCCGGGGAGGAGAGGGCGAGTGCCGGGGAGGAGAGGGCGAGTGCCGGGGAGGAGAGGGCGAGTGCCGGGGAGGAGAGGGCGAGTGCCGGGGAGGAGAGGGCGAGTGCCGGGGAGGAGAGGGCGAGTGCCGGGCAGGAAAGGGCGAGTGCCGGGCAGGGTGGAGGGGGAGAGGGCGAGTGCCGGAGAGGGTGGAGGGGGAGAGGGCGAGTGCCGGGGAGGAGAGGGCGAGTGCCGGGGAGGAGAGGGCGAGTGCCGGGGAGGAGAGGGCGAGTGCCGGGGAGGAGAGAGCGAGTGCCGGGGAGGAGAGGGCGAGTGCCGGGGAGGAGAGGGCGAGTGCCGGGGAGGAGAGGGCGAGTGCAGGGGAGGAGAGGGCGAGTGCCGGGGAGGAGAGGGCGAGTGCCGGGGAGGAGAGGGCGAGTGCCGGGGAGGAGAGGGCGAGTGCCGGGGAGGAGAGGGCGAGTGCCGGGGAGGAGAGGGCGAGTGCCGGGGAGGAGAGGGCGAGTGCCGGGGAGGAGAGGGCGAGTGCCGGGGAGGAGAGGGCGAGTGCCGGGGAGGAGAGGGCGAGTGCCGGGGAGGAGAGGGCGAGTGCCGGGGAGGAGAGGGCGAGTGCCGGGGAGGAGAGGGCGAGTGCCGGGGAGGAGAGGGCGAGTGCCGGGGAGGAGAGGGCGAGTGCCGGGTAGGGGGGGGAGAGGGCGTGTGCCGGGTAGGGGGGGAGAGGGCGTGTGCCGGGTAGGGGGGGAGAGGGCGTGTGCCAGGGAGGAGAGGGCGAGTGCCGGGAAGGGTTGTGGGGGAGAGGGCGAGTGCCGGGTAGGGGGGGGGAGAGGGCGTGTGCCGGGTAGGGGGGGGAGAGGGCGCGTGCCGGGTAGGGGGGGAGAGGGCGTGTGCCGGGTAGGGGGGGAGAGGGCGTGTGCCAGGGAGGAGAGGGCGAGTGCCGGGGAGGGTGGAGGCGGGAAGGGCGAGTGCCGGGGTGGGGATGGCAAGTGCCGGGGCGGGTGGAGGGGGAGAGGGCGAGTCCCTGGCAGGAGAGGGCGAGTGCCGGGGAGGGTGGAGGGAGAGAGGGCGAGTACCCGGGTGGGGACGGCGAGTGCCGGGTAGGGTGGAGGCGGAGAGGGCGAGTGCCTGGGAGGAGAGGACGAGTGCCGGGGATGGTCGAGGGGGAGAGGGCGAGTGCCGGGGAGGAGAGGGCGAGTGCCGGAGAGGAGAGGGCGAGTGCCGGGGAGGAGAGGGCGAGTGCCGGGGAGGAGAGGGCGAGTGCCGGGGAGGAGAGGGCGAGTGCCGGGGAGGAGAGGGCGAGTGCCGGGGAGGAGAGGGCGAGTGCCGGGCAGGAAAGGGCGAGTGCCGGGCAGGGTGGAGGGGGAGAGGGCGAGTGCCGGAGAGGGTGGAGGGGGAGAGGGCGAGTGCCGGGGAGGAGAGGGCGAGTGCCGGGGAGGAGAGGGCGAGTGCCGGGGAGGAGAGGGCGAGTGCCGGGGAGGAGAGGGCGAGTGCCGGGGAGGAGAGGGCGAGTGCCGGGGAGGAGAGGGCGAGTGCAGGGGAGGAGAGGGCGAGTGCCGGGGAGGAGAGGGCGAGTGCCGGGGAGGAGAGGGCGAGTGCCGGGGAGGAGAGGGCGAGTGCCGGGGAGGAGAGGGCGAGTGCCGGGGAGGAGAGGGCGAGTGCCGGGGAGGAGAGGGCGAGTGCCGGGGAGGAGAGGGCGAGTGCCGGGGAGGAGAGGGCGAGTGCCGGGGAGGAGAGGGCGAGTGCCGGGGAGGAGAGGGCGAGTGCCGGGGAGGAGAGGGCGTGTGCCGGGTAGGGGGGGGAGAGGGCGTGTGCCGGGTAGGGGGGGAGAGGGCGTGTGCCGGGTAGGGGGGGAGAGGGCGTGTGCCAGGGAGGAGAGGGCGAGTGCCGGGAAGGGTTGTGGGGGAGAGGGCGAGTGCCGGGGAGGAGAGGGCGAGTGCCGGGTAGGGGGGGGAGAGGGCGTGTGCCGGGTAGCGGGGGGAGAGGGCGTGTGCCGGGTAGGGGGGGAGAGGGCGTGTGCCGGGTAGGGGGGGGAGAGGGCGTGTGCCAGGGAGGAGAGGGCGAGTGCCGGGGAGGGTGGAGGCGGGAAGGGCGAGTGCCGGGGTGGGGATGGCAAGTGCCGGGGAGGGTGGAGGGGGAGAGGGCGAGTCCCTGGCAGGAGAGGGCGAGTGCCGGGGAGGGTGGAGGGAGAGAGGGCGAGTGCCTGGGAGGAGAGGACGAGTGCCGGGTAGGGTGGAGGCGGAGAGGGCGAGTGCCTGGGAGGAGAGGACGAGTGCCGGGGATGGTCGAGGGGGAGAGGGCGAGTGCCGGGGAGGAGAGGGCGAGTGCCGGAGAGGAGAGGGCGAGTGCCGGGGAGGAGAGGGCGAGTGCCGGGGAGGAGAGGGCGAGTGCCGGGGAGGAGAGGGCGAGTGCCGGGGAGGAGAGGGCGAGTGCCGGGCAGGAAAGGGCGAGTGCCGGGCAGGGTGGAGGGGGAGAGGGCGAGTGCCGGAGAGGGTGGAGGGGGAGAGGGCGAGTGCCGGGGAGGAGAGGGCGAGTGCCGGGGAGGAGAGGGCGAGTGCCGGGGAGGAGAGAGCGAGTGCCGGGGAGGAGAGGGCGAGTGCCGGGGAGGAGAGGGCGAGTGCCGGGGAGGAGAGGGCGAGTGCAGGGGAGGAGAGGGCGAGTTCCGGGGAGGAGAGGGCGAGTGCCGGGGAGGAGAGGGCGAGTGCCGGGGAGGAGAGGGCGAGTGCCGGGGAGGAGAGGGCGAGTGCCGGGGAGGAGAGGGCGAGTGCCGGGGAGGAGAGGGCGAGTGCCGGGGAGGAGAGGGCGAGTGCCGGGGAGGAGAGGGAGAGTGCCGGGGAGGAGAGGGCGAGTGCCGGGGAGGAGAGGGCGAGTGCCGGGGAGGAGAGGGCGAGTGCCGGGGAGGAGAGGGCGAGTGCCGGGGCGGAGAGGGCGAGTGCCGGGGAGGAGAGGGCGAGTGCCGGGGAGGAGAGGGCGAGTGCCGGGGAGGAGAGGGCGAGTGCCGGGGAGGAGAGGGCGAGTGCCGGGGAGGAGAGGGCGAGTGCCGGGGAGGAGAGGGCGAGGGCCGGGGAGGAGAGGGCGAGTGCCGGGGAGGAGAGGGCGAGTGCCGGGGAGGAGAGGGCGAGTGCCGGGGAGGAGAGGGCGAGTGCCGGGGAGGAGAGGGCGAGTGCCGGGTAGGGGGGGGAGAGGGCGTGTGCCGGGTAGGGGGGGAGAGGGCGTGTGCCGGGTAGGGGGGGAGAGGGCGTGTGCCAGGGAGGAGAGGGCGAGTGCCGGGAAGGGTTGTGGGGGAGAGGGCGAGTGCCGGGGAGGAGAGGGTGAGTGCCGGGGAGGAGAGGGCGAGTGCCGGGTAGGGGGGGGGAGAGGGCGTGTGCCGGGTAGGGGGGGGAGAGGGCGTGTGCCGGGTAGGGGGGGAGAGGGCGTGTGCCGGGGAGGAGAGGGCGAGTGCCGGGGAGGAGAGGGAGAGTGCCGGGGAGGAGAGGGCGAGTGCCGGGGAGGAGAGGGCGAGTGCCGGGGAGGAGAGGGCGAGTGCCGGGGCGGAGAGGGCGAGTGCCGGGGAGGAGAGGGCGAGTGCCGGGGAGGAGAGGGCGAGTGCCGGGGAGGAGAGGGCGAGTGCCGGGGAGGAGAGGGCGAGTGCCGGGGAGGAGAGGGCGAGTGCCGGGGAGGAGAGGGCGAGGGCCGGGGAGGAGAGGGCGAGTGCCGGGGAGGAGAGGGCGAGTGCCGGGGAGGAGAGGGCGAGTGCCGGGGAGGAGAGGGCGAGTGCCGGGGAGGAGAGGGCGAGTGCCGGGTAGGGGGGGGAGAGGGCGTGTGCCGGGTAGGGGGGGAGAGGGCGTGTGCCGGGTAGGGGGGGAGAGGGCGTGTGCCAGGGAGGAGAGGGCGAGTGCCGGGAAGGGTTGTGGGGGAGAGGGCGAGTGCCGGGGAGGAGAGGGTGAGTGCCGGGGAGGAGAGGGCGAGTGCCGGGTAGGGGGGGGAGAGGGCGTGTGCCGGGTAGGGGGGGGAGAGGGCGTGTGCCGGGTAGGGGGGGAGAGGGCGTGTGCCGGGTAGGGGGGGAGAGGGCGTGTGCCAGGGAGGAGAGGGCGAGTGCCGGGGAGGGTGGAGGCGGGAAGGGCGAGTGCCGGGGTGGGGATGGCAAGTGCCGGGGCGGGTGGAGGGGGAGAGGGCGAGTCCCTGGCAGGAGAGGGCGAGTGCCGGGGAGGGTGGAGGGAGAGAGGGCGAGTACCCGGGTGGGGACGGCGAGTGCCGGGTAGGGTGGAGGCGGAGAGGGCGAGTGCCTGGGAGGAGAGGACGAGTGCCGGGGATGGTCGAGGGGGAGAGGGCGAGTGCCGGGGAGGAGAGGGCGAGTGCCGGAGAGGAGAGGGCGAGTGCCGGGGAGGAGAGGGCGAGTGCCGGGGAGGAGAGGGCGAGTGCCGGGGAGGAGAGGGCGAGTGCCGGGGAGGAGAGGGCGAGTGCCGGGGAGGAGAGGGCGAGTGCCGGGCAGGAAAGGGCGAGTGCCGGGCAGGGTGGAGGGGGAGAGGGCGAGTGCCGGAGAGGGTGGAGGGGGAGAGGGCGAGTGCCGGGGAGGAGAGGGCGAGTGCCGGGGAGGAGAGGGCGAGTGCCGGGGAGGAGAGGGCGAGTGCCGGGGAGGAGAGGGCGAGTGCCGGGGAGGAGAGGGCGAGTGCCGGGGAGGAGAGGGCGAGTGCAGGGGAGGAGAGGGCGAGTGCCGGGGAGGAGAGGGCGAGTGCCGGGGAGGAGAGGGCGAGTGCCGGGGAGGAGAGGGCGAGTGCCGGGGAGGAGAGGGCGAGTGCCGGGGAGGAGAGGGCGAGTGCCGGGGAGGAGAGGGCGAGTGCCGGGGAGGAGAGGGCGAGTGCCGGGGAGGAGAGGGCGAGTGCCGGGGAGGAGAGGGCGAGTGCCGGGGAGGAGAGGGCGTGTGCCGGGTAGGGGGGGGAGAGGGCGTGTGCCGGGTAGGGGGGGAGAGGGCGTGTGCCGGGTAGGGGGGGAGAGGGCGTGTGCCAGGGAGGAGAGGGCGAGTGCCGGGAAGGGTTGTGGGGGAGAGGGCGAGTGCCGGGGAGGAGAGGGCGAGTGCCGGGTAGGGGGGGGAGAGGGCGTGTGCCGGGTAGCGGGGGGAGAGGGCGTGTGCCGGGTAGGGGGGGAGAGGGCGTGTGCCGGGTAGGGGGGGAGAGGGCGTGTGCCAGGGAGGAGAGGGCGAGTGCCGGGGAGGGTGGAGGCGGGAAGGGCGAGTGCCGGGGTGGGGATGGCAAGTGCCGGGGAGGGTGGAGGGGGAGAGGGCGAGTCCCTGGCAGGAGAGGGTGAGTGCCGGGGAGGGTGGAGGGAGAGAGGGCGAGTACCCGGGTGGGGACGGCGAGTGCCGGGTAGGGTGGAGGCGGAGAGGGCGAGTGCCTGGGAGGAGAGGACGAGTGCCGGGGATGGTCGAGGGGGAGAGGGCGAGTGCCGGGGAGGAGAGGGCGAGTGCCGGAGAGGAGAGGGCGAGTGCCGGGGAGGAGAGGGCGAGTGCCGGGGAGGAGAGGGCGAGTGCCGGGGAGGAGAGGGCGAGTGCCGGGGAGGAGAGGGCGAGTGCCGGGGAGGAGAGGGCGAGTGCCGGGCAGGAAAGGGCGAGTGCCGGGCAGGGTGGAGGGGGAGAGGGCGAGTGCCGGAGAGGGTGGAGGGGGAGAGGGCGAGTGCCGGGGAGGAGAGGGCGAGTGCCGGGGAGGAGAGGGCGAGTGCCGGGGAGGAGAGAGCGAGTGCCGGGGAGGAGAGGGCGAGTGCCGGGGAGGAGAGGGCGAGTGCCGGGGAGGAGAGGGCGAGTGCAGGGGAGGAGAGGGCGAGTGCCGGGGAGGAGAGGGCGAGTGCCGGGGAGGAGAGGGCGAGTGCCGGGGAGGAGAGGGCGAGTGCCGGGGAGGAGAGGGCGAGTGCCGGGGAGGAGAGGGCGAGTGCCGGGGAGGAGAGGGCGAGTGCCGGGGAGGAGAGGGCGAGTGCCGGGGAGGAGAGGGCGAGTGCCGGGGAGGAGAGGGCGAGTGCCGGGGAGGAGAGGGCGAGTGCCGGGTAGGGGGGGGAGAGGGCGTGTGCCGGGTAGGGGGGGAGAGGGCGTGTGCCGGGTAGGGGGGGAGAGGGCGTGTGCCAGGGAGGAGAGGGCGAGTGCCGGGAAGGGTTGTGGGGGAGAGGGCGAGTGCCGGGGAGGAGAGGGTGAGTGCCGGGGAGGAGAGGGCGAGTGCCGGGTAGGGGGGGAGAGGGCGTGTGCCGGGTAGGGGGGGGAGAGGGCGTGTGCCGGGTAGGGGGGGAGAGGGCGTGTGCCGGGTAGGGGGGGAGAGGGCGTGTGCCAGGGAGGAGAGGGCGAGTGCCGGGGAGGGTGGAGGCGGGAAGGGCGAGTGCCGGGGTGGGGATGGCAAGTGCCGGGGCGGGTGGAGGGGGAGAGGGCGAGTCCCTGGCAGGAGAGGGCGAGTGCCGGGGAGGGTGGAGGGAGAGAGGGCGAGTACCCGGGTGGGGACGGCGAGTGCCGGGTAGGGTGGAGGCGGAGAGGGCGAGTGCCTGGGAGGAGAGGACGAGTGCCGGGGATGGTCGAGGGGGAGAGGGCGAGTGCCGGGGAGGAGAGGGCGAGTGCCGGAGAGGAGAGGGCGAGTGCCGGGGAGGAGAGGGCGAGTGCCGGGGAGGAGAGGGCGAGTGCCGGGGAGGAGAGGGCGAGTGCCGGGGAGGAGAGGGCGAGTGCCGGGGAGGAGAGGGCGAGTGCCGGGCAGGAAAGGGCGAGTGCCGGGCAGGGTGGAGGGGGAGAGGGCGAGTGCCGGAGAGGGTGGAGGGGGAGAGGGCGAGTGCCGGGGAGGAGAGGGCGAGTGCCGGGGAGGAGAGGGCGAGTGCCGGGGAGGAGAGGGCGAGTGCCGGGGAGGAGAGGGCGAGTGCCGGGGAGGAGAGGGCGAGTGCCGGGGAGGAGAGGGCGAGTGCCGGGGAGGAGAGGGCGAGTGCAGGGGAGGAGAGGGCGAGTGCCGGGGAGGAGAGGGCGAGTGCCGGGGAGGAGATGGCGAGTGCCGGGGAGGAGAGGGCGAGTGCCGGGGAGGAGAGGGCGAGTGCCGGGGAGGAGAGGGCGAGTGCCGGGGAGGAGAGGGCGAGTGCCGGGGAGGAGAGGGCGAGTGCCGGGGAGGAGAGGGCGAGTGCCGGGGAGGAGAGGGCGAGTGCCGGGGAGGAGAGGGCGAGTGCCGGGGAGGAGAGGGCGAGTGCCGGGGAGGAGAGGGCGAGTGCCGGGGAGGAGAGGGCGTGTGCCGGGTAGGGGGGGGAGAGGGCGTGTGCCGGGTAGGGGGGGAGAGGGCGTGTGCCGGGTAGGGGGGGAGAGGGCGTGTGCCAGGGAGGAGAGGGCGAGTGCCGGGAAGGGTTGTGGGGGAGAGGGCGAGTGCCGGGGAGGAGAGGGCGAGTGCCGGGTAGGGGGGGGAGAGGGCGTGTGCCGGGTAGCGGGGGGAGAGGGCGTGTGCCGGGTAGGGGGGGAGAGGGCGTGTGCCGGGTAGGGGGGGAGAGGGCGTGTGCCAGGGAGGAGAGGGCGAGTGCCGGGGAGGGTGGAGGCGGGAAGGGCGAGTGCCGGGGTGGGGATGGCAAGTGCCGGGGAGGGTGGAGGGGGAGAGGGCGAGTCCCTGGCAGGAGAGGGCGAGTGCCGGGGAGGGTGGAGGGAGAGAGGGCGAGTACCCGGGTGGGGACGGCGAGTGCCGGGTAGGGTGGAGGCGGAGAGGGCGAGTGCCTGGGAGGAGAGGACGAGTGCCGGGGATGGTCGAGGGGGAGAGGGCGAGTGCCGGGGAGGAGAGGGCGAGTGCCGGAGAGGAGAGGGCGAGTGCCGGGGAGGAGAGGGCGAGTGCCGGGGAGGAGAGGGCGAGTGCCGGGGAGGAGAGGGCGAGTGCCGGGGAGGAGAGGGCGAGTGCCGGGGAGGAGAGGGCGAGTGCCGGGCAGGAAAGGGCGAGTGCCGGGCAGGGTGGAGGGGGAGAGGGCGAGTGCCGGAGAGGGTGGAGGGGGAGAGGGCGAGTGCCGGGGAGGAGAGGGCGAGTGCCGGGGAGGAGAGGGCGAGTGCCGGGGAGGAGAGAGCGAGTGCCGGGGAGGAGAGGGCGAGTGCCGGGGAGGAGAGGGCGAGTGCAGGGGAGGAGAGGGCGAGTGCCGGGGAGGAGAGGGCGAGTGCCGGGGAGGAGAGGGCGAGTGCCGGGGAGGAGAGGGCGAGTGCCGGGGAGGAGAGGGCGAGTGCCGGGGAGGAGAGGGCGAGTGCCGGGGAGGAGAGGGCGAGTGCCGGGGAGGAGAGGGCGAGTGCCGGGGAGGAGAGGGCGAGTGCCGGGGAGGAGAGGGAGAGTGCCGGGGAGGAGAGGGCGAGTGCCGGGGAGGAGAGGGCGAGTGCCGGGGAGGAGAGGGCGAGGGCCGGGGAGGAGAGGGCGAGTGCCGGGGAGGAGAGGGCGAGTGCCGGGGAGGAGAGGGCGAGTGCCGGGGAGGAGAGGGCGAGTGCCGGGGAGGAGAGGGCGAGTGCCGGGGAGGAGAGGGCGAGTGCCGGGGAGGAGAGGGCGAGTGCCGGGTAGGGGGGGGAGAGGGCGTGTGCCGGGTAGGGGGGGAGAGGGCGTGTGCCGGGTAGGGGGGGAGAGGGCGTGTGCCAGGGAGGAGAGGGCGAGTGCCGGGAAGGGTTGTGGGGGAGAGGGCGAGTGCCGGGGAGGAGAGGGTGAGTGCCGGGGAGGAGAGGGCGAGTGC
Organism: Scyliorhinus torazame; assembly: GCF_047496885.1. NCBI lineage: Eukaryota > Metazoa > Chordata > Chondrichthyes > Carcharhiniformes > Scyliorhinidae > Scyliorhinus > Scyliorhinus torazame. Next base: position 31,551 of record NW_027308726.1, on the reverse strand, counting down.
CGGGTAGGGGGGGGAGAGGGCGTGTGCCGGGTAGGGGGGGGAGAGGGCGTGTGCCGGGTAGGGGGGGGAGAGGGCGTGTGCCGGGTAGGGGGGGAGAGGGCGTGTGCCAGGGAGGAGAGGGCGAGTGCCGGGGAGGGTGGAGGCGGGAAGGGCGAGTGCCGGGGTGGGGATGGCAAGTGCCGGGGAGGGTGGAGGGGGAGAGGGCGAGTCCCTGGCAGGAGAGGGCGAGTGCCGGGGAGGGTGGAGGGAGAGAGGGCGAGTACCCGGGTGGGGACGGCGAGTGCCGGGTAGGGTGGAGGCGGAGAGGGCGAGTGCCTGGGAGGAGAGGACGAGTGCCGGGGATGGTCGAGGGGGAGAGGGCGAGTGCCGGGGAGGAGAGGGCGAGTGCCGGAGAGGAGAGGGCGAGTGCCGGGGAGGAGAGGGCGAGTGCCGGGGAGGAGAGGGCGAGTGCCGGGGAGGAGAGGGCGAGTGCCGGGGAGGAGAGGGCGAGTGCCGGGGAGGAGAGGGCGAGTGCCGGGCAGGAAAGGGCGAGTGCCGGGCAGGGTGGAGGGGGAGAGGGCGAGTGCCGGAGAGGGTGGAGGGGGAGAGGGCGAGTGCCGGGGAGGAGAGGGCGAGTGCCGGGGAGGAGAGGGCGAGTGCCGGGGAGGAGAGGGCGAGTGCCGGGGAGGAGAGGGCGAGTGCCGGGGAGGAGAGGGCGAGTGCCGGGGAGGAGAGGGCGAGTGCAGGGGAGGAGAGGGCGAGTGCCGGGGAGGAGAGGGCGAGTGCCGGGGAGGAGAGGGCGAGTGCCGGGGAGGAGAGGGCGAGTGCCGGGGAGGAGAGGGCGAGTGCCGGGGAGGAGAGGGCGAGTGCCGGGGAGGAGAGGGCGAGTGCCGGGGAGGAGAGGGCGAGTGCCGGGGAGGAGAGGGCGAGTGCCGGGGAGGAGAGGGCGAGTGCCGGGGAGGAGAGGGCGAGTGCCGGGGAGGAGAGGGCGAGTGCCGGGGAGGAGAGGGCGAGTGCCGGGGAGGAGAGGGCGAGTGCCGGGGAGGAGAGGGCGAGTGCCGGGGAGGAGAGGGCGAGGGCCGGGGAGGAGAGGGCGAGGGCCGGGGAGGAGAGGGCGAGTGCCGGGGAGGAGAGGGCGAGTGCCGGGGAGGAGAGGGCGAGTGCCGGGGAGGAGAGGGCGAGTGCCGGGGAGGAGAGGGCGAGTGCCGGGGAGGAGAGGGCGAGTGCCGGGTAGGGGGGGGAGAGGGCGTGTGCCGGGTAGGGGGGGAGAGGGCGTGTGCCGGGTAGGGGGGGAGAGGGCGTGTGCCAGGGAGGAGAGGGCGAGTGCCGGGAAGGGTTGTGGGGGAGAGGGCGAGTGCCGGGGAGGAGAGGGTGAGTGCCGGGGAGGGTGGAGGCGGGAAGGGCGAGTGCCGGGGAGGGGACGGCAAGTGCTGGGGAGGGTGGAGGGGGAGAGGGCGAGTCCCTGCCAGGAGAGGGCGAGTGCCGGGGAGGGTGGAGGGGGAGAGGGCGAGTACCCGGGTGGGGACGCCGAGTGCCGGGGAGGAGAGGGCGAGTGCCGGGGAGGAGAGGGCGAGTGCCGGGGAGGAGAGGGCGAGTGCCGGGGAGGAGAGGGCGAGTGCCGGGGAGGAGAGGGCGAGTGCCGGGGAGGAGAAGGCGAGTGCCGGGGAGGAGAGGGCGAGTGCCGGGGAGGAGAGGGCGAGTGCCGGGGAGGAGAGGGCGAGTGCCGGGGAGGAGAGGGCGAGTGCCGGGGAGGAGAGGGCGAGTGCCGGGGAGGAGAGGGCGAGGGCCGGGGAGGAGAGGGCGAGTGCCGGGGAGGAGAGGGCGAGTGCCGGGGAGGAGAGGGCGAGTGCCGGGGAGGAGAGGGCGAGTGCCGGGGAGGAGAGGGCGAGTGCCGGGGAGGAGAGGGCGAGTGCCGGGTAGGGGGGGGAGAGGGCGTGTGCCGGGTAGGGGGGGAGAGGGCGTGTGCCGGGTAGGGGGGGAGAGGGCGTGTGCCAGGGAGGAGAGGGCGAGTGCCGGGAAGGGTTGTGGGGGAGAGGGCGAGTGCCGGGGAGGAGAGGGTGAGTGCCGGGGAGGGTGGAGGCGGGAAGGGCGAGTGCCGGGGAGGGGATGGCAAGTGCTGGGGAGGGTGGAGGGGGAGAGGGCGAGTCCCTGCCAGGAGAGGGCGAGTGCCGGGGAGGGTGGAGGGGGAGAGGGCGAGTGCCTGGGAGGAGAGGGCGAGTGCCGGGGATGGTCGAGGCGGAGAGGGCGAGTGCCGGGGAGGAGAGGGCGAGTGCCGGAGAGGAGAGGGCGAGTGCCGGGGAGGGGAGGGCGAGTGCCGGGAAGGAGAGGGCGAGTGCCGGGGAGGAGAGGGCGAGTGCCGGGGAGGAGAGGGCGAGTGCCGGGGAGGAGAGGGCGAGTGCCGGGGAGGAGAGGGAGAGTGCCGGGGAGGAGAGGGCGAGTGCCGGGGAGGAGAGGGCGAGTGCCGGGGAGGTGAGGGCGAGTGCCGGGGAGGTGAGGGCGAGTGCCGGGGAGGAGAGGGCGAGTGCCGGGGAGGAGAGGGCGAGTGCCGGGCAGGGTGGAGGGGGAGAGGGCGAGTGCCGGAGAGGGTGGAGGGGGAGAGGGCGAGTGCCGGGGAGGAGAGGGCGAGTGCCGGGGAGGAGAGGGCGAGTGCCGGGGAGGAGAGGGCGAGTGCCGGGGAGGAGAGGGCGAGTGCCGGGGAGGAGAGGGCGAGTGCCGGGGAGGAGAGGGCGAGTGCCGGGGAGGAGAGGGCGAGTGCCGGGGAGGAGAGGGCGAGTGCCGGGGAGGAGAGGGCGAGTGCCGGGGAGGAGAGGGCGAGTGCCGGGGAGGAGAGGGCGAGTGCCGGGGAGGAGAGGGCGAGTGCCGGGGAGGAGAGGGCGAGTGCCGGGGAGGAGAGGGCGAGTGCCGGGGAGGAGAGGGCGAGTGCCGGGGAGGTGAGGGCGAGTGCCGGGGAGGTGAGGGCGAGTGCCGGGGAGGAGAGGGCGAGTGCCGGGGAGGAGAGGGCGAGTGCCGGGCAGGAAAGGGCGAGTGCCGGGCAGGGTGGAGGGGGAGAGGGCGAGTGGCGGAGAGGGTGGAGGGGGAGAGCCGGGGAGGAGAGGGCGAGTGCCGGGGAGGAGAGGGCGAGTGCCGGGGAGGAGAGGGCGAGTGCCGGGGAGGAGAGGGCGAGTGCCGGGGAGGAGAGGGAGAGTGCCGGGGAGGAGAGGGCGAGTGCCAGGGAGGAGAGGGCGAGTGCCGGGGAGGAGAGGGCGAGTGCCGGGGAGGAGAGGGCGAGTGCCGGGGAGGAGAGGGCGAGTGCCGGGGAGGAGAGGGCGAGTGCCGGGGAGGAGAGGGCGAGTGCCGGGGAGGTGAGGGCGAGTGCCGGGGAGGTGAGGGCGAGTGCCGGGGAGGAGAGGGCGAGTGCCGGGGAGGAGAGGGCGAGTGCCGGGCAGGGTGGAGGGGGAGAGGGCGAGTGCCGGAGAGGGTGGAGGGGGAGAGGGCGAGTGCCGGGGAGGAGAGGGCGAGTGCCGGGGAGGAGAGGGCGAGTGCCGGGGAGGAGAGGGCGAGTGCCGGGGAGGAGAGGGCGAGTGCCGGGGAGGAGAGGGCGAGTGCCGGGGAGGAGAGGGCGAGTGCCGGGGAGGAGAGGGCGAGTGCCGGGGAGGAGAGGGCGAGTGCCGGGGAGGAGAGGGCGAGTGCCGGGGAGGAGAGGGCGAGTGCCGGGGAGGAGAGGGCGAGTGCCGGGGAGGAGAGGGCGAGTGCCGGGGAGGAGAGGGCGAGTGCCGGGGAGGTGAGGGCGAGTGCCGGGGAGGTGAGGGCGAGTGCCGGGGAGGTGAGGGCGAGTGCCGGGGAGGAGAGGGCGAGTGCCGGGCAGGAAAGGGCGAGTGCCGGGCAGGGTGGAGGGGGAGAGGGCGAGTGGCGGAGAGGGTGGAGGGGGAGAGCCGGGGAGGAGAGGGCGAGTGCCGGGGAGGAGAGGGCGAGTGCCGGGGAGGAGAGGGCGAGTGCCGGGGAGGAGAGGGCGAGTGCCGGGGAGGAGAGGGCGAGTGCCGGGGAGGAGAGGGCGAGTGCCGGGGAGGTGAGGGCGAGTGCCGGGGAGGAGAGGGCGAGTGCCGGGGAGGAGAGGGCGAGTGCCGGGGAGGAGAGGGCGAGTGCCGGGCAGGAAAGGGCGAGTGCCGGGCAGGGTGGAGGGGGAGAGGGCGAGTGCCGGAGAGGGTGGAGGGGGAGAGGGCGAGTGCCGGGGAGGAGAGGGCGAGTGCCGGGGAGGAGAGGGCGAGTGCCGGGGAGGAGAGGGCGAGTGCCGGGGAGGAGAGGGCGAGTGCCGGGGAGGAGAGGGCGAGTGCCGGGGAGGAGAGGGCGAGTGCCGGGGAGGAGAGGGCGAGTGCCGGGGAGGAGAGGGCGAGTGCCGGGGAGGAGAGGGCGAGTGCCGGGCAGGAAAGGGCGAGTGCCGGGCAGGGTGGAGGGGGAGAGGGCGAGTGCCGGAGAGGGTGGAGGGGGAGAGGGCGAGTGCCGGGGAGGAGAGGGCGAGTGCCGGGGAGGAGAGGGCGAGTGCCGGGGAGGAGAGGGCGAGTGCCGGGGAGGAGAGGGCGAGTGCCGGGGAGGAGAGGGCGAGTGCCGGGGAGGAGAGGGCGAGTGCCGGGGAGGAGAGGGCGAGTGCCGGGGAGGAGAGGGCGAGTGCCGGGGAGGAGAGGGCGAGTGCCGGGGAGGAGAGGGCGAGTGCCGGGGAGGAGAGGGCGAGTGCCGGGGAGGAGAGGGCGAGTGCCGGGTAGGGGGGGGAGAGGGCGTGTGCCGGGTAGGGGGGGGAGAGGGCGTGTGCCGGGTAGGGGGGGAGAGGGCGTGTGCCGAGTAGGGGGGGGAGAGGGCGTGTGCCAGGGAGGAGAGGGCGAGTGCCGGGGAGGGTGGAGGCGGGAAGGGCGAGTGCCGGGGTGGGGATGGCAAGTGCTGGGGAGGGTGGAGGGGGAGAGGGCGAGTCCCTGGCAGGAGAGGGCGAGTGCCGGGGAGGGTGGAGGGAGAGAGGGCGAGTACCCGGGTGGGGACGGCGAGTGCCGGGTAGGGTGGAGGCGGAGAGGGCGAGTGCCTGGGAGGAGAGGGCGAGTGCCGGGGATGGTCGAGGGGGAGAGGGCGAGTGCCGGGGAGGAGAGGGCGAGTGCCGGAGAGGAGAGGGCGAGTGCCGGGGAGGAGAGGGCGAGTGCCGGGGTGGAGAGGGCGAGTGCCGGGGAGGAGAGGGCGAGTGCCGGGGAGGAGAGGGCGAGTGCCGGGGAGGAGAGGGCGAGTGCCGGGGAGGAGAGGGCGAGTGCCGGGGAGGAGAGGGCGAGTGCCGGGGAGGAGAGGGCGAGTGCCGGGGAGGAGAGGGCGAGTGCCGGGGAGGAGAGGGCGAGTGCCGGGGAGGAGAGGGCGAGTGCCGGGGAGGTGAGGGCGAGTGCCGGGGAGGTGAGGGCGAGTGCCGGGGAGGAGAGGGCGAGTGCCGGGGAGGAGAGGGCGAGTGCCGGGGAGGAGAGGGCGAGTGCCGGGGAGGAGAGGGCGAGTGCCGGGGAGGAGAGGGCGAGTGCCGGGTAGGGGGGGGAGAGGGCGTGTGCCGGGTAGGGGGGGGAGAGGGCGTGTGCCGGGTAGGGGGGGAGAGGGCGTGTGCCGAGTAGGGGGGGGAGAGGGCGTGTGCCAGGGAGGAGAGGGCGAGTGCCGGGGAGGGTGGAGGCGGGAAGGGCGAGTGCCGGGGTGGGGATGGCAAGTGCTGGGGAGGGTGGAGGGGGAGAGGGCGAGTCCCTGGCAGGAGAGGGCGAGTGCCGGGGAGGGTGGAGGGAGAGAGGGCGAGTACCCGGGTGGGGACGGCGAGTGCCGGGTAGGGTGGAGGCGGAGAGGGCGAGTGCCTGGGAGGAGAGGGCGAGTGCCGGGGATGGTCGAGGGGGAGAGGGCGAGTGCCGGGGAGGAGAGGGCGAGTGCCGGGGAGGAGAGGGCGAGTGCCGGGGTGGAGAGGGCGAGTGCCGGGGAGGAGAGGGCGAGTGCCGGGGAGGAGAGGGCGAGTGCCGGGGAGGAGAGGGCGAGTGCCGGGGAGGAGAGGGCGAGTGCCGGGGAGGAGAGGGCGAGTGCCGGGGAGGAGAGGGCGAGTGCCGGGGAGGAGAGGGCGAGTGCCGGGGAGGAGAGGGCGAGTGCCAGGGAGGAGAGGGCGAGTGCCGGGGAGGAGAGGGCGAGTGCCGGGGAGGAGAGGGCGAGGGCCGGGGAGGAGAGGGCGAGTGCCGGGGAGGAGAGGGCGAGTGCCGGGGAGGAGAGGGCGAGTGCCGGGGAGGAGAGGGCGAGTGCCGGGGAGGAGAGGGCGAGTGCCGGGGAGGAGAGGGCGAGTGCCGGGGAGGAGAGGGCGAGTGCCGGGGAGGAGAGGGCGAGTGCCGGGGAGGAGAGGGCGAGTGCCGGGGAGGTGAGGGCGAGTGCCGGGGAGGTGAGGGCGAGTGCCGGGGAGGAGAGGGCGAGTGCCGGGCAGGAAAGGGCAAGTGCCGGGCAGGGTGGACGGGGAGAGGGCGAGTGCCGGAGAGGGTGGAGGGGGAGAGGGCGAGTGCCGGGGAGGAGAGGGCGAGTGCCGGGGAGGAGAGGGCGAGTGCCGGGGAGGAGAGGGCGAGTGCCGGGGAGGAGAGGGCGAGTGCCGGGGAGGAGAGGGCGAGTGCCGGGGAGGAGAGGGCGAGTGCCGGGGAGGAGAGGGCGAGTGCCGGGGAGGAGAGGGCGAGTGCCGGAGAGGAGAGGGCGAGTGCCGGGGAGGTGAGGGCGAGTGCCGGGGAGGTGAGGGCGAGTGCCGGGGAGGAGAGGGCGAGTGCCGGGCAGGAAAGGGCGAGTGCCGGGCAGGGTGGAGGGGGAGAGGGCGAGTGCCGGAGAGGGTGGAGGGGGAGAGGGCGAGTGCCGGGGAGGAGAGGGCGAGTGCCGGGGAGGAGAGGGCGAGTGCCGGGGAGGAGAGGGCGAGTGCCGGGGAGGAGAGGGCGAGTGCCGGGGAGGAGAGGGCGAGTGCCGGGGAGGAGAGGGCGAGTGCCGGGGAGGAGAGGGCGAGTGCCGGGGAGGAGAGGGCGAGTGCCGGGGAGGAGAGGGCGAGTGCCGGATAGGGGAGGGAGAGGGCGTGTGCCGGGTAGGGGGGGAGAGGGCGTGTGCCAGGGAGGAGAGGGCGAGTGCCGGGAAGGGTTGTGGGGGAGAGGGCGAGTGCCGGGGAGGAGAGGGCGAGTGCCGGGGAGGAGAGGGCGAGTGCCGGGGAGGAGAGGGCGAGTGCCGGGGAGGAGAGGGCGAGTGCCGGGGAGGAGAGGGCGAGTGCCGGGGAGGTGAGGGCGAGTGCCGGGGAGGTGAGGGCGAGTGCCGGGGAGGAGAGGGCGAGTGCCGGGCAGGAAAGGGCGAGTGCCGGGCAGGGTGGAGGGGGAGAGGGCGAGTGCCGGAGAGGGTGGAGGGGGAGAGGGCGAGTGCCGGGGAGGAGAGGGCGAGTGCCGGGGAGGAGAGGGCGAGTGCCGGGGAGGAGAGGGCGAGTGCCGGGGAGGAGAGGGCGAGTGCCGGGGAGGAGAGGGCGAGTGCCGGGGAGGAGAGGGCGAGTGCCGGGGAGGAGAGGGCGAGTGCCGGGGAGGAGAGGGCGAGTGCCGGGGAGGAGAGGGCGAGTGCCGGGGAGGAGAGGGCGAGTGCCGGGGAGGAGAGGGCGAGTGCCGGGGAGGAGAGGGCGAGTGCCGGGTAGGGGGGGGAGAGGGCGTGTGCCGGGTAGGGGGGGAGAGGGCGTGTGCCAGGGAGGAGAGGGCGAGTGCCGGGAAGGGTTGTGGGGGAGAGGGCGAATGCCGGGGAGGAGAGGGTGAGTGCCGGGGAGGGTGGAGGCGGGAAGGGCGAGTGCCGGGGAGGGGATGGCAAGTGCTGGGGAGGGTGGAGGGGGAGAGGGCGAGTCCCTGCCAGGAGAGGGCGAGTGCCGGGGAGGGTGGAGGCGGAGAGGGCGAGTGCCGGGGAGGAGAGGGCGAGTGCCGGGGAGGGTGGAGGCGGAGAGGGCGAGTGCCGGGGAGGAGAGGGCGAGTGCCGGGGAGGAGAGGGCGAGTGCCGGGGAGGAGAGGGCGAGTGCCGGGGAGGAGAGGGCGAGTGCCGGGGAGGAGAGGGCGAGTGCCGGGGAGGAGAGGGCGAGTGCCGGGGAGGAGAGGGCGAGTGCCGGGGAGGAGAGGGCGAGTGCCGGGGAGGAGAGGGCGAGTGCCGGGGAGGAGAGGGCGAGTGCCGGGGAGGAGAGGGCGAGTGCCGGGGAGGTGAGGGCGAGTGCCGGGGAGGTGAGGGCGAGTGCCGGGGAGGTGAGGGCGAGTGCCGGGGAGGAGAGGGCGAGTGCCGGGCAGGAAAGGGCGAGTGCCGGGCAGGGTGGAGGGGGAGAGGGCGAGTGCCGGAGAGGGTGGAGGGGGAGAGGGCGAGTGCCGGGGAGGAGAGGGCGAGTGCCGGGGAGGAGAGGGCGAGTGCCGGGGAGGAGAGGGCGAGTGCCGGGGAGGAGAGGGCGAGTGCCGGGGAGGAGAGGGCGAGTGCCGGGGAGGAGAGGGCGAGTGCCGGGGAGGAGAGGGCGAGTGCCGGGGAGGAGAGGGCGAGTGCCGGGGAGGAGAGGGCGAGTGCCGGGGAGGAGAGGGCGAGTGCCGGGGAGGAGAGGGCGAGTGCCGGGGAGGAGAGGGCGAGTGCCGGGGAGGAGAGGGCGAGTGCCGGGGAGGAGAGGGCGAGTGCCGGGGAGGAGAGGGCGAGTGCCGGGGAGGAGAGGGCGAGTGCCGGGTAGGGGGGGGAGAGGGCGTGTGCCGGGTAGGGGGGGAGAGGGCGTGTGCCAGGGAGGAGAGGGCGAGTGCCGGGAAGGGTTGTGGGGGAGAGGGCGAATGCCGGGGAGGAGAGGGTGAGTGCCGGGGAGGGTGGAGGCGGGAAGGGCGAGTGCCGGGGAGGGGATGGCAAGTGCTGGGGAGGGTGGAGGGGGAGAGGGCGAGTCCCTGCCAGGAGAGGGCGAGTGCCGGGGAGGGTGGAGGCGGAGAGGGCGAGTGCCGGGGAGGAGAGGGCGAGTGCCGGGGAGGGTGGAGGCGGAGAGGGCGAGTGCCGGGGAGGAGAGGGCGAGTGCCGGGGAGGAGAGGGCGAGTGCCGGGGAGGAGAGGGCGAGTGCCGGGGAGGAGAGGGCGAGTGCCGGGGAGGAGAGGGCGAGTGCCGGGGAGGAGAGGGCGAGTGCCGGGGAGGAGAGGGCGAGTGCCGGGGAGGAGAGGGCGAGTGCCGGGGAGGAGAGGGCGAGTGCCGGGGAGGAGAGGGCGAGTGCCGGGGAGGAGAGGGCGAGTGCCGGGGAGGAGAGGGCGAGTGCCGGGGAGGAGAGGGCGAGTGCCGGGGAGGAGAGGGCGAGTGCCGGGGAGGAGAGGGCGAGTGCCGGGGAGGAGAGGGCGAGTGCCGGGGAGGAGAGGGCGAGTGCCGGGGAGGAGAGGGCGAGTGCCGGGTAGGGGGGGGAAGAGGGCGTGTGCCGGGTAGGGGGGGAGAGGGCGTGTGCCAGGGAGGAGAGGGCGAGTGCCGGGAAGGGTTGTGGGGGAGAGGGCGAGTGCCGGGGAGGAGAGGGTGAGTGCCGGGGAGGGTGGAGGCGGGAAGGGCGAGTGCCGGGGAGGGGATGGCAAGTGCTGGGGAGGGTGGAGGGGGAGAGGGCGAGTCCCTGCCAGGAGAGGGCGAGTGCCGGGGAGGGTGGAGGGGGAGAGGGCGAGTACCCGGGTGGGGACGGCGAGTGCCGGGGAGGGTGGAGGCGGAGAGGGCGAGTGCCGGGGAGGAGAGGGCGAGTGCCGGGGAGGAGAGGGCGAGTGCCGGGGAGGAGAGGGCGAGTGCCGGGGAGGAGAGGGCGAGTGCCGGGGAGGAGAGGGCGAGTGCCGGGGAGGAGAGGGCGAGTGCCGGGGAGGAGAGGGCGAGTGCCGGGGAGGAGAGGGCGAGTGCCGGGGAGGAGAGGGCGAGTGCCGGGGAGGAGAGGGCGAGTGCCGGGGAGGAGAGGGCGAGTGCCGGGGAGGAGAGGGCGAGTGCCGGGGAGGAGAGGGCGAGTGCCGGGGAGGAGAGGGCGAGTGCCGGGTAGGGGGGGGAGAGGGCGTGTGCCGGGTAGGGGGGGAGAGGGCGTGTGCCAGGGAGGAGAGGGCGAGTGCCGGGAAGGGTTGTGGGGGAGAGGGCGAATGCCGGGGAGGAGAGGGTGAGTGCCGGGGAGGGTGGAGGCGGGAAGGGCGAGTGCCGGGGAGGGGATGGCAAGTGCTGGGGAGGGTGGAGGGGGAGAGGGCGAGTCCCTGCCAGGAGAGGGCGAGTGCCGGGGAGGGTGGAGGCGGAGAGGGCGAGTGCCGGGGAGAGAGGGCGAGTGCCGGGGAGGGTGGAGGCGGAGAGGGCGAGTGCCGGGGAGGAGAGGGCGAGTGCCGGGGAGGAGAGGGCGAGTGCCGGGGAGGAGAGGGCGAGTGCCGGGGAGGAGAGGGCGAGTGCCGGGGAGGAGAGGGCGAGTGCCGGGGAGGAGAGGGCGAGTGCCGGGGAGGAGAGGGCGAGTGCCGGGGAGGAGAGGGCGAGTGCCGGGGAGGAGAGGGCGAGTGCCGGGGAGGAGAGGGCGAGTGCCGGGGAGGAGAGGGCGAGTGCCGGGGAGGAGAGGGCGAGTGCCGGGGAGGAGAGGGCGAGTGCCGGGGAGGAGAGGGCGAGTGCCGGGGAGGAGAGGGCGAGTGCCGGGGAGGAGAGGGCGAGTGCCGGGGAGGAGAGGGCGAGTGCCGGGGAGGAGAGGGCGAGTGCCGGGGAGGAGAGGGCGAGTGCCGGGGAGGAGAGGGCGAGTGCCGGGGAGGAGAGGGCGAGTGCCGGGGAGGAGAGGGCGAGTGCCGGGGAGGAGAGGGCGTGTGCCGGGTAGGGGGGGGAAGAGGGCGTGTGCCGGGTAGGGGGGGAGAGGGCGTGTGCCAGGGAGGAGAGGGCGAGTGCCGGGAAGGGTTGTGGGGGAGAGGGCGAGTGCCGGGGAGGAGAGGGTGAGTGCCGGGGAGGGTGGAGGCGGGAAGGGCGAGTGCCGGGGAGGGGATGGCAAGTGCTGGGGAGGGTGGAGGGGGAGAGGGCGAGTCCCTGCCAGGAGAGGGCGAGTGCCGGGGAGGGTGGAGGGGGAGAGGGCGAGTACCCGGGTGGGGACGGCGAGTGCCGGGGAGGGTGGAGGCGGAGAGGGCGAGTGCCGGGGAGGAGAGGGCGAGTGCCGGGGAGGAGAGGGCGAGTGCCGGGGAGGAGAGGGCGAGTGCCGGGGGGGAGAGGGCGAGTGCCGGGGAGGAGAGGGCGAGTGCCGGGGAGGAGAGGGCGAGTGCCAGGGAGGAGAGGGCGAGTGCCGGGGAGGAGAGGGCGAGTGCCGGGGAGGAGAGGGCGAGTGCCGGGGAGGAGAGGGCGAGTGCCGGGGAGGAGAGGGCGAGTGCCGGGGAGGAGAGGGCGAGTGCCGGGGAGGAGAGGGCGAGTGCCGGGTAGGCGGGGGAGAGGGCGTGTGCCGGGTAGGGGGGGAGAGGGCGTGTGCCAGGGAGGAGAGGGCGAGTGCCGGGAAGGGTTGTGGGGGAGAGGGCGAGTGCCGGGGAGGAGAGGGTGAGTGCCGGGGAGGGTGGAGGCGGGAAGGGCGAGTGCCGGGGAGGGGATGGCAAGTGCTGGGGAGGGTGGAGGGGGAGAGGGCGAGTCCCTGCCAGGAGAGGGCGAGTGCCGGGGAGGGTGGAGGGGGAGAGGGCGAGTACCCGGGTGGGGACGGCGAGTGCTGGGGAGGGTGGAGGCGGAGAGGGCGAGTGCCTGGGAGGAGAGGGCGAGTGCCGGGGATGGTCGAGGGGGAGAGGGCGAGTGCCGGGGAGGAGAGGGCGAGTGCCGGAGAGGAGAGGGCGAGTGCCGGGGAGGAGAGGGCGAGTGCCGGGAAGGAGAGGGCGAGTGCCGGGAAGGAGAGGGCGAGTGCCGGGGAGGAGAGGGCGAGTGCCGGGGAGGAGAGGGCGAGTGCCGGGGAGGAGAGGGCGAGTGCCGGGGAGGAGAGGGCGAGTGCCGGGGAGGAGAGGGCGAGTGCCGGGGAGGAGAGGGCGAGTGCCGGGGAGGAGAGGGCGAGTGCCGGGGAGGAGAGGGCGATTGCGGGGAGGAGAGGGCGAGTGCCGGGGAGGAGAGGGCGAGTGCCGGGGAGGAGAGGGCGAGTGCCGGGGAGGAGAGGGCGAGTGCCGGGGAGGAGTGGGCGAGTGCCGGGGAGGAGAGGTCGAGTGCCGGGGAGGAGAGGGCGAGTGCCGGGGAGGAGAGGGCGAGTGCCGGGGAGGAGAGGGCGAGTGCCGGGGAGGAGAGGGCGAGTGCCGGGGAGGAGAGGGCGAGTGCCGGGGAAGAGAGGGCGAGTGCCGGGGAGGAGAGGGCGAGTGCCGGGGAGGAGAGGGCGAGTGCCGGGGAGGAGAGGGCGAGTGCCGGGGAGGAGAGGGCGAGTGCCGGGGAGGAGAGGGCGAGTGCCGGGGAGGAGAGGGCGAGTGCCGGGGAGGACAGGGCGAGTGCCGGGGAGGACAGGGCGAGTGCCGGGGAGGAGAGGGCGAGTTCCGGGGAGGAGAGGGCGAGTGCCGGGGAGGAGAGGGCGAGTGCCGGGGAGGAGAGGGCGAGTGCCGGGGAGGAGAGGGCGAGTGCCGGGGAGGAGAGGGCGAGTGCCGGGGAGGAGAGGGCGAGTGCCGGGGAGGAGAGGGCGAGTGCCGGGTAGGGGGGGGAGAGGGCGTGTGCCGGGTAGGGGGGGAGAGGGCGTGTGCCAGGGAGGAGAGGGCGAGTGCCGGGAAGGGTTGTGGGGGAGAGGGCGAGTGCCGGGGAGGAGAGGGCGAGTGCCGGGGAGGAGAGGGCGAGTGCCGGGGAGGAGAGGGCGAGTGCCGGGGAGGAGAGGGCGAGTGCCGGGGAGGAGAGGGCGAGTGCCGGGGAGGAGAGGGCGAGTGCCGGGGAGGAGAGGGCGAGTGCCGGGGAGGAGAGGGCGAGTGCCGGGGAGGAGAGGGCGAGTGCCGGGGAGGAGAGGGCGAGTGCCGGGTAGGGGGGGGAGAGGGCGTGTGCCGGGTAGGGGGGGAGAGGGCGTGTGCCAGGGAGGAGAGGGCGAGTGCCGGGAAGGGTTGTGGGGGAGAGGGCGAGTGCTGGGGAGGAGAGGGTGAGTGCCGGGGAGGGTGGAGGCGGGAAGGGCGAGTGCCGGGGAGGGGATGGCAAGTGCTGGGGAGGGTGGAGGGGGAGAGGGCGAGTCCCTGCCAGGAGAGGGCGAGTGCCGGGGAGGGTGGAGGGGGAGAGGGCGAGTACCCGGGTGGGGACGGCGAGTGCCGGGGAGGGTGGAGGCGGAGAGGGCGAGTGCCTGGGAGGAGAGGGCGAGTGCCGGGGATGGTCGAGGGGGAGAGGGCGAGTGCCGGGGAGGAGAGGGCGAGTGCCGGAGAGGAGAGGGCGAGTGCCGGGTAGGGGGGGGAGAGGGCGTGTGCCGGGTAGGGGGGGAGAGGGCGTGTGCCAGGGAGGAGAGGGCGAGTGCCGGGAAGGGTTGTGGGGGAGAGGGCGAGTGCCGGGGAGGAGAGGGCGAGTGCCGGGGAGGAGAGGGCGAGTGCCGGGGAGGAGAGGGCGAGTGCCGGGGAGGAGAGGGCGAGTGCCGGGGAGGAGAGGGCGAGTGCCGGGGAGGAGAGGGCGAGTGCCGGGGAGGAGAGGGCGAGTGCCGGGGAGGAGAGGGCGAGTGCCGGGGAGGAGAGGGCGAGTGCCGGGGAGGAGAGGGCGAGTGCCGGGTAGGGGGGGGAGAGGGCGTGTGCCGGGTAGGGGGGGAGAGGGCGTGTGCCAGGGAGGAGAGGGCGAGTGCCGGGAAGGGTTGTGGGGGAGAGGGCGAGTGCTGGGGAGGAGAGGGTGAGTGCCGGGGAGGGTGGAGGCGGGAAGGGCGAGTGCCGGGGAGGGGATGGCAAGTGCTGGGGAGGGTGGAGGGGGAGAGGGCGAGTCCCTGCCAGGAGAGGGCGAGTGCCGGGGAGGGTGGAGGGGGAGAGGGCGAGTACCCGGGTGGGGACGGCGAGTGCCGGGGAGGGTGGAGGCGGAGAGGGCGAGTGCCTGGGAGGAGAGGGCGAGTGCCGGGGATGGTCGAGGGGGAGAGGGCGAGTGCCGGGGAGGAGAGGGCGAGTGCCGGAGAGGAGAGGGCGAGTGCCGGGGAGGAGAGGGCGAGTGCCGGGAAGGAGAGGGCGAGTGCCGGGGAGGAGAGGGCGAGTGCCGGGGAGGAGAGGGCGAGTGCCGGGGAGGAGAGGGCGAGTGCCGGGGAGGAGAGGGCGAGTGCCGGGGAGGAGAGGGCGAGTGCCGGGGAGGAGAGGGCGAGTGCCGGGGAGGAGAGGGCGAGTGCCGGGGAGGTGAGGGCGAGTGCCGGGGAGGAGAGGGCGATTGCGGGGAGGAGAGGGCGAGTGCCGGGGAGGAGAGGGCGAGTGCCGGGGAGGAGAGGGCGAGTGCCGGGGAGGAGAGGGCGAGTGCCGGGGGGGAGAGGGCGAGTGCCGGGGAGGAGAGGGCGAGTGCCGGGGAGGAGAGGGCGAGTGCCGGGGAGGAGAGGGCGAGTGCCGGGGAGGAGAGGGCGAGTGCCGGGGAGGAGAGGGCGAGTGCCGGGGAGGAGAGGGCGAGTGCCGGGGAGGAGAGGGCGAGTGCCGGGGAGGAGAGGGCGAGTGCCGGGGAGGAGAGGGCGAGTGCCGGGGAGGAGAGGGCGAGTGCCGGGGAGGAGAGGGCGAGTGCCGGGGAGGAGAGGGCGAGTGCCGGGTAGGGGGGGGAGAGGGCGAGTGCCGGGTAGGGGGGGGAGAGGGCGTGTGCCGGGTAGGGGGGGAGAGGGCGTGTGCCAGGGAGGAGAGGGCGAGTGCCGGGAAGGGTTGTGGGGGAGAGGGCGAGTGCCGGGGAGGAGAGGGTGAGTGCCGGGGAGGGTGGAGGCGGGAAGGGCGAGTGCCGGGGAGGGGATGGCAAGTGCTGGGGAGGGTAGAGGGGGAGAGGGCGAGTCCCTGCCAGGAGAGGGCGAGTGCCGGGGAGGGTGGAGGGGGAGAGGGCGAGTACCCGGGTGGGGACGGCGAGTGCCGGGGAGGGTGGAGGCGGAGAGGGCGAGTGCCTGGGACGAGAGGGCGAGTGCCGGGGATGGTCGAGGGGGAGAGGGCGAGTGCCGGGGAGGAGAGGGCGAGTGCCGGAGAGGAGAGGGCGAGTGCCGGGGAGGAGAGGGCGAGTGCCGGGAAGGAGAGGGCGAGTGCCGGGGAGGAGAGGGCGAGTGCCGGGGAGGAGAGGGCGAGTGCCGGGGAGGAGAGGGCGAGTGCCGGGGAGGAGAGGGCGAGTGCCGGGGAGGAGAGGGCGAGTGCCGGGGAGGAGAGGGCGAGTGCCGGGGAGGAGAGGGCGAGTGCCGGGGAGGAGAGGGCGAGTGCCGGGGAGGAGAGGGCGAGTGCCGGGGAGGAGAGGGCGAGTGCCGGGGAGGAGAGGGCGAGTGCCGGGGAGGAGAGGGCGAGTGCCGGGGAGGAGAGGGCGAGTGCCGGGGAGGAGAGGGCGAGTGCCGGGGAGGAGAGGGCGAGTGCCGGGCAGGAAAGGGCGAGTGCCGGGCAGGGTGGAGGGGGAGAGGGCGAGTGCCGGAGAGGGTGGAGGGGGAGAGGGCGAGTGCCGGGGAGGAGAGGGCGAGTGCCGGGGAGGAGAGGGCGAGTGCCGGGGGGGAGAGGGCGAGTGCCGGGGAGGAGAGGGCGAGTGCCGGGGAGGAGAGGGCGAGTGCCGGGGAGGAGAGGGCGAGTGCCGGGGAGGAGAGGGCGAGTGCCGGGGAGGAGAGGGCGAGTGCCGGGGAGGAGAGGGCGAGTGCCGGGGAGGAGAGGGCGAGTGCCGGGGAGGAGAGGGCGAGTGCCGGGGAGGAGAGGGCGAGTGCCGGGGAGGAGAGGGCGAGTGCCGGGGAGGAGAGGGCGAGTGCCGGGTAGGGGGGGGGAGAGGGCGTGTGCCGGGTAGGGGGGGAGAGGGCGTGTGCCGGGTAGGGGGGGAGAGGGCGTGTGCCGGGTAGGGGGGGAGAGGGCGAGTGCCGGGGAGGAGAGGGCGAGTGCCGGGGAGGAGAGGGCGAGTGCCGGGGAGGAGAGGGCGAGTGCCGGGGAGGAGTGGGCAAGTGCCGGGGAGGAGAGGGCGAGTGCCGGGGAGGAGAGGGCGAGTGCCGGGAAGGGTGGAGGGGGAGAGGGCAAATGCCGGGTAGGGGGGAGAGGGCGAGGGAGGAGGGGGAGAGGGCGAGTGCCGGTGCAGGGGAGAGGTCGAGTGCCGGGGAGGAGAGGGCGAGTGCCGGGGAGGGTGGAGGGGGAGAGGGCGAGTGCCGGGGAGGGGAGGGGAGGGCGAGTGCCGGGAGGGTGGAGGGGGAAGAGGGCGAGGGCGAGTGCCTGGGAGGCGAGGGCGAGTGCTGGGGAGGGGAGGGGAGGGCGAGTGCCGTGGAGGGTGAGAGGGCGAGTGCCGGGGAGGAGAGGGCGAGTGCCGGGGAGGAGAGGGCGAGTGCCGGGGAGGAGAGGGCGAGTGCCGGGGAGGAGAGGGCGAGTGCCGGGGAGGAGAGGGCGAGTGCCGGGGAGGAGAGGGCGAGTGCCGGGGAGGAGAGGGCGAGTGCCGGGGAGGAGAGGGCGAGTGCCGGGTAGGGGGGGGGAGAGGGCGTGTGCCGGGTAGAGGGGGAGAGGGCGTGTGCCGGGTAGGGGGGGAGAGGGCGTGTGCCGGGTAGGGGGGGAGAGGGCGTGTGCCAGGGAGGAGAGGGCGAGTGCCGGGAAGGGTTGAGGGGGAGAGGGCGAGTGCCGGGGAGGAGAGGGCGAGTGCCGGGGAGGAGAGGGCGAGTGCCGGGGAGGAGAGGGCGAGTGCCGGGGAGGAGAGGGCGAGTGCCGGGGAGGAGAGGGCGAGTGCCGGGGAGGAGAGAGGTCGAGTGCCGGGGAGGGTGGAGGGGGAGAGGGCGAGTGCTGGGGAGGGGAGAGGTCGAGTGCCGGGGAGGGGGGGAGAGGGCGAGTGCCGGGGAGGGTGGAGGTGGAGTGGGCGAGTGCCGGGGAGGGTGGAGGGGGAGAGGTCGAGTGCCGGGGAGGAGAGGTCGAGTACCGGGGAGGAGAACATAGAACATAGAACATAGAACAATACAGCGCAGTACAGGCCCTTCGGCCCACGATGTTGCACCGAAACAAAAGCCATCTAACCTACACTATGCCATTATCATCCATATGTTTATCTAATAAACTTTTAAATGCCCTCAATGTTGGCGAGTTCGCTACTGTAGCAGGTAGGGCTTTCCACGGCCTCACTACTCTTTGCGTAAAGAACCTACCTCTGACCTCTGTCCTATATCTATTACCCCTCAGTTTAAAGCTATGTCCCCTCGTCCCAGCCATATCCATCCGCGGGAGAAGGCTCTCACTGTCCACCCTATCCAACCCCCTGATCATTTTGTATGCCTCTATTAAGTCTCCTCTTAACCTTCTTCTCTCCAACGAAAACAACCTCAAGTCCATCAGCCTTTCCTCATAAGATTAGGGGCAGCACGGTAGCATGGTGGTTAGCACAATTGCTTCACAGCTCCAGGGTCCCAGGTTCGATTCCGGCTTGGGTCACTGTCTGTGCGGAGTTTGCACGTTCTCCCCGTGTGTGCGTGGGTTTCCTCCGGTTTCCTCCCACTGTCCAAAGATGTGCGGGTTAGGTGGATTGGCCATGCTAAATTGCCCATAGTGTCCAAAATTGCCCGTAGGGTGGGGTTACTTGGTTATGGGGATTAGGTGGGGTTACTGGGTTATGGGGATAGGGTGGAGGTTTGGACCTTCGGTAGGGTGCTCTTTCCAAGAGCCGGTGCAGACTCGATGGGCCGATTGGCCTCCTTCTGCCCTGTAAATTCTATGTCTATTTTCCCTCCATACCAGGCAACATCCTGGTAAATCTCCTCTGCACCCGCTCCAAAGCCTCCACGTCCTTCCTATAATGCGGTGACCAGAACTGTACGCAATACTCCAAATGCGGCCGTACCAGAGTTCTGTACAGCTGCAACATGACCTCCTGACTCCGGAACTCAATCCCTCTACCAATAAAGGCCAACACTCCATAGGCCTTCTTCACAACCCTATCAACCTGGGTGGCAACTTTCAGGGATCTATGTACATGGACACCTAGATCCCTCTGCTCATCCACACTTTCAAGAACTTTACCATTAGCCAAATATTCCGCATTCCTGTTATTCCTTCCAAAGTGAATCACCTCACACTTCTCTACATTAAACTCCATTTGCCACCTCTCAGCCCAGCTCTGCAGCTTATCTATATCCCTCTGTAACCTGCTACATCCTTCCACACTATCGACAACACCACCGACTTTAGTATCGTCTGCAAATTTACTCACCCACCCTTCTGCGCCTTCCTCTAGGTCATTGATAAAAATGACAAACAGCAACGGCGCCAGAACAGATCCTTGTGGTACTCCACTTGTGACTGTACTCCATTCTGAACATTTCCCATCAACCACCACCCTCTGTCTTCTTTCAGCTAGCCAATTTCTGATCCACATCTCTAAATCACCCTCAATCCCCAGCCTCCGTATTTTTTGCAATAGCCTACCGTGGGGAACCTTATCAAACGCTTTGCTGAAATCCATATACACCACATCAACTGCTCTACCCTCATCTACCTGTTCAGTCACCTTCTCAAAGAACTCAATAAGGTTTGTGAGGCATGACCTACCCTTCACAAAGCCATGCTGACTATCCCTGATCATATTATTCCTATCTAGATGATTCTAAATCTTGTCTCTTATAATCCCCTCCAAGACTTTACCCACTACAGACGTGAGGCTCACCGGTCTATAGTTGCCGGGGTTGTCTCTGCTCCCCTTTTTGAACAAAGGGACCTCATTTGCTGTCCTCCAGTCCTCTGGCATTATTCCTGTAGCCAATGATGACATAAAAATCAAAGCCAAAGGTCCAGCAATCTCTTCCCTGGCCTCCCAAAGAATCCTAGGATAAATCCCATCAGGTCCCGGGGACTTATCTATTTTCAGCCTGTCCAGAATTGCCAACACCTCTTCCCTACGTACCTCAATGCCATCTATTCTATTAGCCTGGGGCTCAGCATTCTCCTCCACAACATTATCTTTTTCCTGAGTGAATACTGACGAAAAATATTCATTTAGTATCTCGCCTATCTCTTCAGACTCCACACACAATTTCCCATCCCTGTCCTTGACTGGTCCTACTCTTTCCCTAATCATTCGCTTATTCCTGACATACCTATAGAAAGCTTTTGGGTTTTCCTTGATCCTTCCTGCCAAATACTTCTCATGTCCCCTCCTTGCCCGTCTTAGCTCTCTCTTTAGATCCTTCCTCGCTACCTTGTAACTATCCATCGCCCCAACCGGAACTTCACACTTCATCTTCACATAGGCCTCCTTCTTCCTCTTAACAAGAGATTCCACTTCCTTGGTAAACCACGGTTCCCTCGCTCGACGCCTTCCTCCCTGTCTGACCGGTACATACTTATCAAGAACACGCAGTAGCTGATCCTTGAACAAGCCCCACTTATCCAGTGTGCCCAACACTTGCAGCCTACTTCTCCACCTTATCCCCCCCAAGTCACGTCTAATGGCATCATAATTGCCCTTCCCCCAGCTATAACTCTTGCCCTGCGGTGTATACTTATCCCTTTCCATCATTAACGTAAACGTCACCGAATTGTGGTCACTGTCCCCAAAGTGCTCTCCTACCTCCAAATCCAACACCTGGCCTGGTTCATTACCCAAAACCAAATCCAACGTGGCCTCGCCTCTTGTTGGCCTGTCAACATATTGTTTCAGGAAACCCTCCTGCACACACTGTACAAAAAACGACCCATCTATTGTACTCGAACTATATCTTTTCCAGTCAATATTTGGAAAGTTAAAGTCTCCCATAATAACTGCCCTGTTACTTTCGCTCATATCCAGAATCATCTTCGCCATCCTTTCCTCTACATCCCTAGAACTATTAGGAGGCCTATAAAAAACTCCCAACAGGGTGACCTCTCCTTTCCTGTTTCTAACTTCAGCCCATACTACCTCGGAAGAAGAGTCCCCATCTAGCATCCTCTCCGCCACCGTAATACTGCTCTTGACTAGCAGCGCCACACCTCCCCCTCTTTTGCCTCCTTCTCTGAGCTTACTAAAACACACTCCTCTCCCCCTCCACCCTCCCCGGCACTCGCCCTCTCCTGCCAGGCACTCGCCCTCTCCCCCCCTGCACTCGCCCTCTCCCCCCCTCCCCGGCACTCGCGCTCTCCCCCTCGCCCCGGCACTCGCACTCTCCTCTCCTCCCCGGCACTCGCCCTCTCCTCCCCGGCACTCGCCCTCTCCTCCCCGGCACTCGCCCCCTCCTCCCCGGCACTCGCCCTCTCCTCCCCGGCACTCGCCCTCTCCTCCCCGGCACTCGCCCTCTCCTCCCCGGCACTCGCCTTCTCCTCCCCGGCACTCGCCCTCTCCTCCCCGGCACTCCGGTGGAGGGGGAGAGGGCGAGTGCCTGGCAGGAGAGGGCGAGTGCCGGGGAGGGTGGAGGGGGAGAGGGCGAGTGCCGGGGAGGGTTGAGGGGGAGAGGGCGAGTGACGGGGAGGAGAGAGAGTGCCGGGGCGAGGGGGAGAGGGCGAGTGCAGGGGAGGTTTGAGGGGGAGAGGTCGAGTGCCGGGGAGGAGAGGGCGAGTGCCGGGCAGGAGAGGGCGAGTGCCGGGCAGGGTGGAGGGGGAGAGGGCGAGTGCCGGAGAGGGTGGAGGGGGAGAGGGCGAGTGCCGGGGAGGAGAGGGCGAGTGCCGGGGAGGAGAGGGCGAGTGCCGGGGAGGAGAGGGCGAGTGCCGGGGAGGAGAGGGCGAGTGCCGGGGAGGAGAGGGCGAGTGCCGGAGAGGAGAGGGCGAGTGCCGGGGAGGAGAGGGCGAGTGCCGGGGAGGAGAGGGCGAGTGCCGGGGAGGAGAGGGCGAGTGCCGGGGAGGAGAGGGCGAGTGCCGGGGAGGAGAGGGCGAGTGCCGGGGAGGAGAGGGCGAGTGCCGGGGAGGAGAGGGCGAGTGCCGGGGAGGAGAGGGCGAGTGCCGGGGAGGAGAGGGCGAGTGCCGGGGAGGAGAGGGCGAGTGCCGGGGAGGAGAGGGCGAGTGCCGGGGAGGAGAGGGCGAGTGCCGGGGAGGAGAGGGCGAGTGCCGGGGAGGAGAGGGCGAGTGCCGGGGAGGAGAGGGCGAGTGCCGGGGAGGAGAGGGCGAGTGCCGGGGAGGAGAGGGCGAGTGCCGGGGAGGAGAGGGCGAGTGCCGGGGAGGAGAGGGCGAGTGCCGGGGAGGAGAGGGCGAGTGCCGGGGAGGAGAGGGCGAGTGCCGGGGAGGAGAGGGCGAGTGCCGGGGAGGAGAGGGCGAGTGCCGGGGAGGAGAGGGCGAGTGCCGGGGAGGAGAGGGCGAGTGCCGGGGAGGAGAGGGCGAGTGCCGGGGAGGAGAGGGCGAGTGCCGGGGAGGAGAGGGCGAGTGCCGGGGAGGAGAGGGCGAGTGCCGGGGAGGAGAGGGCGAGTGCCGGGGGGGAGAGGGCGAGTGCCGGGTAGGGGGGGAGAGGGCGAGTGCCGGGTAGGGGGGGAGAGGGCGAGTGCCGGGTAGGGGGGGAGAGGGCGAGTGCCGGGTAGGGGGGGAGAGGGCGAGTGCCGGGTAGGGGGGGAGAGGGCGAGTGCCGGGTAGGGGGGGAGAGGGCGAGTGCCGGGTAGGGGGGGAGAGGGCGAGTGCCGGGTAGGGGGGGAGAGGGCGTGTGCCGGGTAGGGGGGGAGAGGGCGTGTGCCAGGGAGGAGAGGGCGAGTGCCGGGAAGGGTTGAGGGGGAGAGGGCGAGTGCCGGGGAGGAGAGGGCGAGTGCCGGGGAGGAGAGGGCGAGTGCCGGGGAGGGTGGAGGCGGAAAGGGCGAGTGCCGGGGAGGGGATGGCAAGTGCTGTGGAGGGTGGACGGGGAGAGGGCGAGTCCCTGGCAGGAGAGGGCGAGTGCCGGGGAGGGTGGAGGGGGAGAGGGCGAGTACCCGGGTGGGGACGGCAAGTGCCGGGGAGGGTGGAGGCGGAGAGGGCGAGTGCCTGGGAGGAGAGGGCGAGTGCCGGGGAGGGTTGAGGGGGAGAGGGCGAGTGCCGGGGAGGAGAGGGCGAGTACCCGGGTGGGGACGGCAAGTGCCGGGGAGGGTGGAGGCGGAGAGGGCGAGTGCCTGGGAGGAGAGGGCGAGTGCCGGGGAGGGTTGAGGGGGAGAGGGCGAGTGCCGGGGAGGAGAGGGCGAGTGCCGGGGAGGAGAGGGCGAGTGCCGGGAAGGAGAGGGCGAGTGCCGGGGAGGAGAGGGCGAGTGCCGGGGAGGAGAGGGCGAGTGCCGGGGAGGAGAGGGCGAGTGCCGGGGAGGAGAGGGCGAGTGCCGGGGAGGGGAGGGCGAGTGCCGGGGAGGAGAGGGCGAGTGCCGGGGAGGAGAGGGCGAGTGCCGGGGAGGAGAGGGCGAGTGCCGGGGAGGAGAGGGCGAGTGCCGGGGGGGAGAGGGCGAGTGCCGGGTAGGGGGGGAGAGGGCGAGTGCCGGGTAGGGGGGGAGAGGGCGTGTGCCGGGTAGGGGGGGAGAGGGCGTGTGCCGGGTAGGGGGGGAGAGGGCGTGTGCCAGGGAGGAGAGGGCGAGTGCCGGGAAGGGTTGAGGGGGAGAGGGCGAGTGCCGGGGAGGAGAGGGCGAGTGCCGGGGAGGGTGGAGGCGGAAAGGGCGAGTGCCGGGGAGGGGATGGCAAGTGCTGGGGAGGGTGGAGGGGGAGAGGGCGAGTCCCTGGCAGGAGAGGGCGAGTGCCGGGGAGGGTGGAGGGGGAGAGGGCGAGTACCCGGGTGGGGACGGCAAGTGCCGGGGAGGGTGGAGGCGGAGAGGGCGAGTGCCTGGGAGGAGAGGGCGAGTGCCGGGGAGGGTTGAGGGGGAGAGGGCGAGTGCCGGGGAGGAGAGGGCGAGTGCCGGGGAGGAGAGGGCGAGTGCCGGGGAGGAGAGGGCGAGTGCCGGGGAGGAGAGGGCGAGTGCCGGGGAGGAGAGGGCGAGTGCCGGGGAGGAGAGGGCGAGTGCCGGGGAGGAGAGGGCGAGTGCCGGGGAGGAGAGGGCGAGTGCCGGGGAGGAGAGGGCGAGTGCCGGGGAGGAGAGGGCGAGTGCCGGGGAGGAGAGGGCGAGTGCCGGGGAGGAGAGGGCGAGTGCCGGGGAGGAGAGGGCGAGTGCCGGGGAGGAGAGGGCGAGTGCCGGGGAGGAGAGGGCGAGTGCCGGGGGGGAGAGGGCGAGTGCCGGGTAGGGGGGGAGAGGGCGAGTGCCGGGTAGGGGGGGAGAGGGCGTGTGCCGGGTAGGGGGGGAGAGGGCGTGTGCCAGGGAGGAGAGGGCGATTGCCGGGAAGGGTTGAGGGGGAGAGGGCGAGTGCCGGGGAGGAGAGGGCGAGTGCCGGGGAGGAGAGGGCGAGTGCCGGGGAGGGTGGAGGCGGAAAGGGCGAGTGCCGGGGAGGGGATGGCAAGTGCTGCGGAGGGTGGAGGGGGAGAGGGCGAGTCCCTGGCAGGAGAGGGCGAGTGCCGGGGAGGGTGGAGGGGGAGAGGGCGAGTACCCGGGTGGGGACGGCAAGTGCCGGGGAGGGTGGAGGCGGAGAGGGCGAGTGCCTGGGAGGAGAGGGCGAGTGCCGGGGAGGGTTGAGGGGGAGAGGGCGAGTGCCGGGGAGGAGAGGGCGAGTGCCGGGGAGGAGAGGGCGAGTGCCGGGGAGGAGAGGGCGAGTGCCGGGGAGGAGAGGGCGAGTGCCGGGGAGGAGAGGGCGAGTGCCGGGGAGGAGAGGGCGAGTGCCGGGGAGGAGAGGGCGAGTGCCGGGGAGGAGAGGGCGAGTGCCGGGGAGGAGAGGGCGAGTGCCGGGGAGGAGAGGGCGAGTGCCGGGGAGGAGAGGGCGAGTGCCGGGGAGGAGAGGGCGAGTGCCGGGGAGGAGAGGGCGAGTGCCGGGGAGGAGAGGGCGAGTGCCGGGGAGGAGAGGGCGAGTGCCGGGGGGGAGAGGGCGAGTGCCGGGTAGGGGGGGAGAGGGCGAGTGCCGGGTAGGGGGGGAGAGGGCGTGTGCCGGGTAGGGGGGGAGAGGGCGTGTGCCAGGGAGGAGAGGGCGATTGCTGGGAAGGGTTGAGGGGGAGAGGGCGAGTGCCGGGGAGGAGAGGGCGAGTGCCGGGGAGGAGAGGGCGAGTGCCGGGGAGGGTGGAGGCGGAAAGGGCGAGTGCCGGGGAGGGGATGGCAAGTGCTGGGGAGGGTGGAGGGGGAGAGGGCGAGTCCCTGGCAGGAGAGGGCGAGTGCCGGGGAGGGTGGAGGGGGAGAGGGCGAGTACCCGGGTGGGGACGGCAAGTGCCGGGGAGGGTGGAGGCGGAGAGGGCGAGTGCCTGGGAGGAGAGGGCGAGTGCCGGGGAGGGTTGAGGGGGAGAGGGCGAGTGCCGGGGAGGAGAGGGCGAGTGCCGGGGAGGAGAGGGCGAGTGCCGGGGAGGAGAGGGCGAGTGCCGGGGAGGAGAGGGCGAGTGCCGGGGAGGAGAGGGCGAGTGCCGGGGAGGAGAGGGCGAGTGCCGGGGAGGAGAGGGCGAGTGCCGGGGAGGAGAGGGCGAGTGCCGGGGAGGAGAGGGCGAGTGCCGGGGAGGAGAGGGCGAGTGCCGGGGAGGAGAGGGCGAGTGCCGGGGAGGAGAGGGCGAGTGCCGGGGAGGAGAGGGCGAGTGCCGGGGAGGAGAGGTACAGATGCTATAGAAAGGAAGGGGTACAGATGCTATAGAAAGGATAGAACAGGAGGTAAGAGAGGAGGGGGAGTGGCTTTTTTGATTAGGGAGAACATCACGGCAGTACTTAGAGGGGATATATCCGAGGGTTCGCCCACTGAGTCTATATGGGTGGAACTGAAAAATAAGAAGGGAGAGATCACCTTGGTAGGACTGTACTACAGGCCCCCAAATAGTCAGCGGGAAATTGAGGAGCAAATATGTAAGGAGATTACAGATAGCTGCAAGAATAATAGAGTGGTAGTAGTAGGGGACTTTAACTTTCCCAACATTGACTGGGACAGCCATCGCATTAGGGGCTTGGATGGAGGGAAATTTGTTGAGTGTATTCAGGAGGAATTTCTCATTCAGTATGTGGATGGACCGACGAGAGAGGGGGCAAAACTTGACCTTGTCTTGGGAAATAAGGAAGGGCAAGTGACAGAAGTGTTAGTGAGGGATCACTTTGGGACAAGTGACCATAACTCCATTCGTTTTAAGATAGCTATGGCGAATGGTAGGTCTGGCCCAAGAGTTAAAATTCTTAATTGGGGCAAGGCCAATTTTGATGGTATCAGACAGGAACTTGCAGAGGTAGATTGGGGGAGACTGTTGGCAGGCAAAGGGACGGCTGGTAAATGGGAGGCTTTTAAAAATGTGTTAACCAGGGTGCAGGGTAAGCACATTCCCTTTCGAGTGAAGGGCAAGGCTGGTAGAAGTAGGGAACCCTGGATGACTCGAGATATTGAGACTCTGGTCAAAAAGAAGAAGGAGGCATATGACGTACATAAGCAACTGGGATCAAGTGGATCCCTTGAAGAGTATAGAGATTGTCGAAATAGAGTTAAGAGGGAAATCAGGAGGGCAAAAAGGGGACATGAAATTGCTTTGGCAAATAATGCAAGGGAGAATCCAAAGAGATTCTACAGATACATAAAGGGGAAAAGAGGAACTAGGGGCAGAGTAGGGCCTCTTAAGGATCAACAAGGACATCTATGTGCAGAGCCACAAGAGTTGGGTGAGATCCTGAATGAATATTTCTCATCGGTATTCACGGTGGAGAAAGGCATGGATGTTAGGAAACTAAGGGAAATAAATAGTGATGTCTTGAGAAGTGTGCATATTACAGAGGAGGAGGTGCTGGAAGTCTTAAAGCGCATCAAGGTAGATAAATCCCCGGGACCTGATGAAATGTATCCCAGGATGTTGTGGGAGGCTAGGGAGGAAATTGCGGGTCCCCTAACAGAGATATTTGAATCATCGGCAGCCACAGGTGAGGTGCCTGAAGATTGGAGAGTGGCGAATGTTGTGCCCTTGTTTAAGAAGGGCAGCAGGGAAAAGCCTGGGAACTACAGACCGGTGAGCCTAACGTCTGTAGTAGGTAAGTTGCTAGAAGGTATTCTGAGACCGGATCTACAAGCATTTAGAGAGGCAAGGACTGATTCGGGGCAGTCAGCATGGCTTTGTGCGTGGAAAATCATGTCTCACAAATTTGATTGAGTTTTTTGAGGGGGTGACCAAGAAGGTAGATGAGGGCAGTGCAGTAGATGTTGTCTACATGGACTTTAGCAAAGCCTTTGACAAGGTACCGCATGGTAGGTTGTTGCAGAAGGTTAAAGCTCACGGGATCCAGGGTGAGGTTGCCAATTGGATTCAAAATTGGCTGGACGACAGAAGACAGAGGGTGGTTGTAGAGGGTTGTTTTTCAAACTGGAGGCCTGTGACCAGTGGTGTGCCTCAGGGATCGGTGCTGGGTCCACTGTTATTTGTGATTTATATTAATGATTTGGATGAGAATTTAGGAGGCATGGTTAGTAAGTTTGCAGATGACACCAAGATTGGTGGCACAGTGGATAGTGAAGAAGGTTATCTAGGATTGCAACGGGATCTTGATCAATTAGGCCAGTGGGCCGACGAATGGCAGATGGAGTTTAATTTAGATAAATGTGAGGTGATGCATTTCGGCAGATCGAATCAGGCCAGGACCTACTCAGTTAATGGTATGGCGTTGGGGAGAGTTATAGAACAAAGAGATCTAGGAGTACAGGTTCATAGCTCCTTGAAGGTGGAGTCGCAGGTGGACAGGGTGGTGAAGAAGGCATTCGGCATGCTTGGTTTCATTGGTCAGAACATTGAATACAGGAGTTGGGACGTCTTGTTGAAGTTGTACAAGACATTGGTACGGCCACACTTGGAATACTGTGTGCAGTTCTGGTCACCCTATGAGAAAGGATATTATTAAACTGGAAAGAGTGCAGAAAAGATTTACGAGGATGTTGCCGGGACTTGATGGTTTGAGTTATAAGGAGAGGCTGGATAGACTGGGACTTTTTTCCCTGGAGTGTAGGAGGCTTAGGGGTGATCTTATAGAGGTCTATAAAATAATGAGGGGCATAGATAAGGTAGATAGTCAACAACTTTTCCCAAAGGTAGGGGAGTCTAAAACTAGAGGGCATAGGTTTAAGGTGAGAGGGGAGAGATTCAGAAGGGCCCAGAGGGGCAATTTCTTCACTCAGAGGGTAGTGAGTGTCTGGAATGTGCTGCCAGAGGTAGTAGTAGAGGCGGGTACAATTGTGTCTTTTAAAAAACATTTAAATAGATAGTTACATGGGTAAGATGGGTATAGAGGGTTATGGGCCAAGTGCGGGCAACTGGGACTAGCTTAATGGTAAAAACTGGGCGGCATGGACTGGTTGGGCCGAAGGGCCTGTTTCCATGCTGTAAACTTCTATGATACTATGATTCTAGTTGACCAGTTTGATGTCTCCAGTCGGACAGTTGAGCGACTCCCAGTTGACCAGTTTGATGTCTCCAGTCGGACACTTGAGCGACTCACAGTTGACCAGTTTGATGACTCCAGTCAGATAGTTGACCAGCTCCCAGTTGACGAGTTTGATGACTCCAGTCGGACAGTTGACCAATCCCAGTTGACGAGTTTGATGACTCCAGTCGGACAGTTGACCAATCCCAGTTGACGAGTTTGATGACTCCAGTCGGACAGTTGACCAATCCCAGTTGACGAGTTTGATGACTCCAGTCGGACAGTTGACCAATCCCAGTGGATCAGTTTGATGACTCCAGTCGGACAGTTGACCAATCCCAGTTGACGAGCTTGATGACTCTAGTCGGACAGTTGACCAATCCCAGATGATCAGTTTGATGACTCCAGTCGGACAGTTGACCAATCCCAGTTGACGAGTTTGATGTCTCCAGTCGGACAGTTGAGCGACTCCCAGTTGACGAGTTTGATGACTCCAGTCGGACAGTTGACCAATCCCAGTTGACGGGTTTGATGACTCCAGTCATCCAGTTGACCAATCCCAGTTGACGAGTTTGATGACTCCAGTCGGACAGTTGACCAATCCCAGTTGACGGGTTTGATGACTCCAGTCGGACAGTTGACCAATCGCAGTTGACCAGTTTGATGACTCCAGTCGGACAGTTGACCAATACCAGTTGACGTGTTTGATGACTCCAGTCGGACAGTTGACCAATCCCAGTTGACGAGTTTGATTACTCCAGTCGGACAGTTGACCAATCCCAGTTGACGAGTTTGATTACTCCAGTCGGACAGTTGACCAATCCCAGTTGACGAGTTTGATGACTCCAGTCGACAGTTGACCAATCCCAGTTGACGAGTTTGATGACTCCAGTCGGACAGTTGACCAATCCCAGTTGACGAGTTTGATGACTCCAGTCGGACAGTTGACCAATCCCAGTTGACCAGTTTGATGACTCCATCGGACAGTTGACCAATCCCATTTGACGAGTTTGATGACTCCAGTCTGTCAGATGACCAATCCCAGTTGACGAGTTTGATGACTCCAGTCGGATAGTTGACCAATCCCAGTTGACGAGTTTGATCACTCCAGTCGGACAGTTGACCAATCCCAGTTGACGAGTTTGATGACTCCAATCGGAGAGTTGAGGAGTTTGATGACTCCAGTCGGACAGTGGACCAATCCCAGTTGACCAGTTTGATGACTCCAGTCGGACAGTTGACCAATCCCAGTTGACGAGTTTGATGACTCCAGTCGGACAGTTGACGAGTTTGATGACTCCAGTCGGACAGTTGACCAATCCCAGTTGACGAGCTTGATCACTCCAGTCGGACAGTTGACCAATCCCAGTTGACGAGTTTGATGACTCCAGTCGGACAGTGGACCAATCCCAGTTGACCAGTTTGATGACTCCAGTCGGACAGTTGACCAATCCCAGATGACGAGTTTGATGACTCCAGTCGGACAGTTGACCAATCGCAGTTGACGAGTTTGATGTCTCCAGTTGGACAGTTGAGCGACTCCCAGTTGACCAGTTTGATGACTCCAGTCAGACAGTTGACCAGCTCCCAGTTGACCAGTTGAATGACTCCAGTTGGACAGTTGACCAATCCCAGTTGACGAGTTTGATGACTCCAGTCGGACAGTTGACCAATCCCAGTTGACCAGTTTGATGACTCCAGTCGGACAGTGGACCAATCCCAGTTGACCAGTTTGATGACTCCAGTCGGACAGTTGACCAATCCCAGATGACGAGTTTGATGACTCCAGTCGGACAGTTGACCAATCGCAGTTGACGAGTTTGATGTCTCCAGTTGGACAGTTGAGCGACTCCCAGTTGACCAGTTTGATGACTCCAGTCAGACAGTTGACCAGCTCCCAGTTGACCAGTTGAATGACTCCAGTTGGACAGTTGACCAATCCCAGTTGACGAGTTTGATGATTCCAGTCGGACAGTTGACCAATCCCAGTTGACCAGTTTGATGCCTCCAGTCGGATAGTTGACCAATCCCAGTTGACGAGTTTGATGACTCCAGTCGGACAGTTGACCAATCCCAGTTGACGAGTTGAATGACTCCAGTTGGACAGTTGACCAATCCCAGTTGACGAGTTTGATGACTCCAATCGGACAGTTGACGAGTTTGATGACTCCAGTCGGACAGTTGACCAATCCCAGTTGACGAGTTTGATGACTCCAGTCGGACAGTTGAGCGACTCCCAGTTGACCAGTTTGATGACTCCAGTCGGACAGTTGACCAATCCCAGTTGACGAGTTTGATGACTCCAGTCGGACAGTTGACCAATCCCAGTTGACGAGTTTGATGACTCCAATCGGACAGTTGACGAGTTTGATGACTCCAGTCGGACAGTTGACCAATCCCAGTTGACGAGTTTGATGACTCCAGTCGGACAGCTGACCAATCCCAGATGACGAGTTTGATGACTCCAGTCGGACAGTTGACCAATCCCAGATGACGAGTTTGATGACTCCAGTCGGACAGTTGACCAATCCCAGTTGACCAGTGTGATGACTCCAGTCGGACAGTTGAGCGACTCCCAGTTGACCAGTTTGATGACTCCAGTCAGACAGTTGACCAGCTCCCAGTTGACCAGTTGAATGACTCCAGTTGGACAGTTGACCAATCCCAGTTGACGAGTTTGATGACTCCAGTCGGACAGTTGACCAATCCCAGTTGACCAGTTTGATGACTCCAGTCGGATAGTTGACCAATCCCAGTTGACGAGTTTGATGACTCCAGTTGACGAGTTTGATGACTCCAGTCGGACAGTTGACCAATCCCAGTTGACGAATTTGATGACTCCAGTCGGACAGTTGACCAATCCCAGTTGACGAGTTTGATGACTCCAGTCGGACAGTTGACCAATCCCAGTTGGCGAGTTTGATAACTCCAGTCGGTCATTTGACCAATCCCAGTTGACGAGTTTGATGGCTCCCGTCGGACAGTTGACCAATCCCAGTTGACGAGTTTGATGTCTCCAGTCGGACAGTTGACCAGCTCCCAGTCGACCAGTTGAATGACTCCAGTTGGACAGTTGACCAATCCCAGTTGACGAGTTTGATGACTCCAGTCGGACAGTTGACCAATCCGAGTTGACCAGTTTGATGACTCCAGTCAGACAGTTGACCAATCCCAGTTGACGAGTTTGATGACACCAGTCGGACAGTGGACCAATCCCAGTTGACCAGTTTGATGACTCCAGTCGGACAGTTGAACAATCCCAGTTGACAAGTTTGATGTCTCCAGTCGGACAGTTGAGCGACTCCCAGTTGACGAGTTTGATGACTCCAGTCGGACAGTTGACCAATCCCAGTTGACGAGTTTGATGACTCCAGTCGGACAGTTGACCAATCCCAGTTGACCAGTTTGATGACTCCAGTCGGAGAGTTGACGAGTTTGATGACTCCAGTCAGACAGTTGACCAATCCAAGTTGACGAGTTTGATGACTCCAGTGGGATAGTTGACCAATCCGAGTTGACGAGTTTGATTACTCCAGTCGGACAGTTGACCAATCCCAGTTGACGAGTTTGATGACTCCAGTCGGACAGTTGAGCGACTCCCAGTTGACGGGTTTGATGACTCCAGTCGGACAGATAACCAATCCCAGTTGAGGAGTTTCATAACTCCAGTCGGACAGTTGACCGATCCCAGTTGACGAGTTTGATGACTCCAGTCGGATTGTTGACCAATCCAAGTTGACGAGTTTGATTACTCCAGTCGGACAGTTGACCAATCCCAGTTGACGTGTTTGATGACTCCAGTCGGACAGTTGACCAATCGCAGTTGACGAGTTTGATGACTCCAGTCGGACAGATGACCAGCTCCCAGTCGACCAGTTGAATGACTCCAGTTGGACAGTTGACCAATCCCAGTTGACGAGTTGAATGACTCCAGTTGGACAGTTGACCAATCCCAGTTGACCAGTTGAATGACTCCAGTTGGACAGTTGACCAATCCCAGTTGACGAGTTTGATCACTCCAGTCGGACAGTTGACCAATCCGAGTTGACGAGTTTGATGACTCCAATCGGACAGTTGACGAGTTTGATGACTCCAGTCGGACAGTGGACCAATCCTAGTTGACGAGTTTGATGACACCAGTCGGACAGTTGACCAATCCCAGATGACCAGTTTGATGACTCCAGTCGGACAGTTGACCAATCCTAGTTGACGAGTTTGATGACACCAGTCGG